>NC_061121.1:229919367-229937862 GCF_002878395.1 Capsicum annuum | reverse complement strand
AGTCCATTACACTTGGAAGCCCAAACTCATCAAGTGATGTGGCATCCTAGTAAAATCCAAGACCAATGAGACACCGCCACATGTACAAATGATATGGAAATCTTATTCAAATCCAAGAACCTGTCAAAAGTGGCCAAGTGTCAAAGTGACATATTTCAGTCAATCACAAGCAACCAGGCCTACCCCCTATAACTATAAATAGGGGGTAACATGACATGCTAATAGAACATTCTATAAGCATTGGAAAAATCTTCTGCATTGACTACACAGCTCTTCAACGAATCGACTAACGGAGTTCTGCCCGGAGGTCAACTCGACAAGACGAAGTGTTGTCAAATGATTCCTGGAGATCCAAACAAATTTCTGGGAGGCTCAAATCATCCGAAAGTTTGAGAATTACGCTACAAAGGCCCTCGAATTACGGAAAATCTTAGGAGAGAAGAATTGAGAGAATAACGGAATTGTATCCGCAAAATTACTTTAAAAAAATTATTCCTTTTATTTATTTTTATTTTTTGCTTGCAGTTAATTTTCCGTACAACGAAAATTTGTTGCAAATAAATTTTGGCACGCCCAGTGGGACCAGTTCTACTCTCCATCTCTTCTTCCTATGAAATCAAATTTAACTACTGCTATGGCTGTAAAAAATACGGAAGATGTCTCATGCAAGAACTCTGCTGCTGCCACATCTGATAAGCTCATCCTTGTTGGTCCCCTCACTCAGTGCAAATTTAAGACCAGTGGTTGAGAAGAATCTGAATACTTCACTTCTTTAGAAAAGGTGAAAAAGAGCAAATCTTATATGATGGTTGAAGCTGCAGCCCCTGAGGGAAATTTGACATCCTTGCTATGTGATGAATCCTCTCAAACTGTGATAAAAGAAAACTAAGGAACACACGGAATTGGATCAAAAAAGTACAAACACACTCCAAAACAGTCCACTAATTCAAAGAATCGAGGACCCTTTTAAAGACCACTCTCGGATTCAAGAATGAAATACAAGAAGAATAATATAACTAGGTGTTTGACATCTTTTGCAGCCAATAACAAACTAAGTTAATAACACAAGATGAAACAACAATTAGAACAACAACAACAACAACAAAAACGACTTCACAATATAAGATACAAAATGGATACAAGATTGAAGAAAAATGATAGATAGATAGACCACATGAAGGTATAATGTTAAGAACCCAAGAATGGTAACTCTTGGACCCTTAACACTACACACAACAATAAACCTATCTCTTACAAAGACACAAGATCGGAATCCACCTCCCAAGCACCAATGTTTCCAAGTAAATGCAAACACAAGTGATTCTACACTTGTCTAAGCCCTAATTTCGGTTTTGGATGCCTCAATAAAAGAGGACTTGTGTTTCTTTGTCTTGTAAGACTTACAACTTCATTCATAAACTAAGTAAATAAAACCCTACATGTTCCTTATATATTACAAAACAAATAGAAGTTAAAATGACCAAAAAGGCCCTTCAAGAATGGGCTGCCCCTCTAGTGTATGGAGTGGGCTGTTTTGGTGTGTATTTGGGCCTTTAATTACACTTCTCTTGTACATACACTTGGTTTATTTCAATGCACACCCACATAAGTCTATTTCCATTATTATTCTCATATCATCCTGTCTATCTTGAGAAGAATTGCCCATAAATTCACAGCTTCACTTCGTTCAATTGGCCAGTTCAAAAACAAACACTCAAAACAGTCCGCAAAATATGAAGAACCCGAGAGCTCAATATGAACAAGTCTCGGCCAACATCTTCATTTTGAACCTTGGCTTCCTCTCCATCTTGAGACTTGGATTTAATCTTATCCGACTCAAGTCTCCTTCCATCATATAAACATCATCGTAGACTCCATATACTTCATGTCTCTTTCTTCCATACTCCTCTATATGGACATATCGGTTTTCTGGAAGTGGAGTTTCGGTTGAGGAGGCTATTTTGGTAATATGGAGCTTCGGTTGTGGAGCTTGGATAGGAGGGAATGGGCCTCCAAGTCCTTCTTTTGGGACTAGATCAACTTGCGGGAGAAGTGATCTACCTTGTTCTTGATTTTGAGGGTAATTAGTAACTTGGCTCATGGCATTTTGTGGTGAACTTGGAGGGTCGAATTTTGTAGCAAAGTATCGGGGGCAATGGTGATGGAAGGGTTTTGGTCATGACCACATGAGGAAACATGGAGTCGAGGAGTAGAAGTACGAGAGTTCCTTCGACTCACCATTTGATCCAACCTCTCATTCATAGCAGACATCTCTCCTCGGATTGAAGACATAGTCGTGAGCATACTTTCCATTCCTCGATTGATAGTTTCAAGTCTTTCCAAGATTGCACCAAAAACATTGTTGTCCATTGTAGCCAAGAAGTTACCTACAAAACAATAAACAAGTTAGTTGTTCAAAGAATGATCCTCACACTCTCTCTTTAATCCTTTGTCCCTTGGATTTTCTCACTTTTAATCTCACAATTGTTGTAAGTTTGATTGTAATCCATGATATGTTGAAAGGTGAACTGAGTGTGTACAATGACTCAAAAGAATAAAAACACACAAAGGAACGTAAACATGGAAAAAATGGTTTCAAGACCAACTCACAATCTAGTAAATTGTCACTAGTTTGTAAGTTAGTATGGAATCAACAAACGAAACTAATGAGACAACAAAATGAAACTAAAATATCACAATTTGAGCTTAAAATTTTTGTGTGAATATTAACTTGGGTGATGTGGCAGCACAGCATTGGTCACGGCCCCACAATTAGTCACTAGTTGAAGTTTACAAACTTTAGTTACCATGTAATGGAAATAATTGATTTTGGAGGGAAAGTATATGTCTTGAATCTCCTTTAAGTCTAATCTTCAAAAGGCAAGACTTGACTTTGTACAATTCTCACAAAACAAGGTCCCTTGAAACAAGAAAAAGTGGTTGAAAAGTAGATGTCAAGTCAAGTGATGGCTCAAGTCTTCTCAGAAACAACTTTACAACTTGTAGGTTCACCTTTTTGAATCTATATTACACTTTTAGTTGCCTTAAGTTGTAAGATGAGATGAAGAACAAGATGAACACCACATCAATCCTTCAAGAACAATAATAATATTCATGAATTCAAGACCCAACCGGACACAAGTCACAAATTCTCGCCCTAGGTCCTTGTTCACAACATAACTTTAACAAGTTCAAGCTCAAATATAGATCTAGACACCTTTTAGTGTTAGTGAATCAAGAAACTAACACAAGAAACAACAATACACACCAAAGGACTACTAGATCTAGACGCTACAAGAAACCTCAGCCAAGATGAACAACAAGAACAACACTTTCAAGGCCAAGAAAAACAAGAACACCAAATTTGTTTTTTTTTTTTAATTTTCTTAGCAAGAAAGCCCAAGATTGGTATTGTAAGCACAACACCAAAGATGGCTTTGATACCAAATGATACAAGAAAACAAAGGAACCCACGGAATTTGCTTAAAATAGTCCAAACACACTCCAAAAACAGTCCACTAATTCAAAGAATCGAGGACCCTTTTGAAGACCACTCTCGGATTCAAGAATGAAATACAAGAAGAACAATATAACTAGGTGTTTGATACCTTTTGCAGCCAACAACAAACTAAGTTAACAACACAAGATGAAACAACAATGAGAATAACAACAACAAAAAAAAAAATGGCTTCACAATACAAGATACAAAATGGATATAAGATTACAAAAGAAAAAGGATTGATAGATAGACCACATGAAGGTATAATGTTAAGAACCCAAGAATAGTAACTCTTGGACCCTTAACACTACACACAACGATAAACCTATCTCTTATAAAGACACAAGATCGGAATCCACATACCAAGCATCAATGTTTCCAAGAAAATACAAACACAAGTGATTCTACACTAGTCTAAGCCCTAATTTCGGTTTTGGGTGCCTCAAGGAAAGAGGACTTGTGTTTCTTTTTCTTGTAAGACTTAAAACTTCATTCATAAACTAAGTAAATAAAACCCTACATGTTCCTTATATATTACAAAACAAATAGAAGTTAAAATAACCAAAAAGGCCCTTCAAGAATGGGTTGCCCCTCTAGTGTATGGAGTGGGCTATTTTGGTGTGTATTTGGTCCTTTAATTACATTTCTCTTGCACATACACTTGGTTTCTTTCAATGCACACCCATATAAGTCTATTTTCGTGATTATTCTCATATCAGGCTGGCGTTAATTTTAGTGAATCTAAAGATTTGACTGATTCACCAACTTCAACAAAGGTCAACGCCTTGATGGCTGACACAACTGATATGGATGAGAAGTTTGCAATAATGGAACAAACCATCGAAGTTTTGAAGAAATCTGTCGAGGATTAAGATCTTTAAATCGCTCAACTGATGAATAAGTTGGAGGCCTTCGCCCCTGGAGAATCGAGCCACGATCCTACTTATCCACCTGGCTTTACTCTACAAAATAAGGATGTCGATGAGTCACCTAGAAGGACTAAATCTCAAAAAGAGAAGCAGTCTACTTCGGTTGCTACTCTAATAGTTCAACAACTGGAAGATATGATTGCAAATACCATCAAGGCACAATATGACGGTGCATCACAAAGTTTTGTAGGATACTCAAAGCCGTATTCTAAGCAAATCGAGGGCTTACCGATGCCAATTAGATATCAACCACCAAAGTTTCAGCAATTTGATGGAAAGGGAAATCCAAGGCAACACATCGCTCATTTCGTTAAGACTTGTAGCAGTGCTGGTACACATGCTGATCTTCTTGTCAAGCAGTTTGTTCACTCTTTGAAAGACAACGCTTTTGATTGGTACACAGACTTGGAGTCTGAATCAATTGATTGTTGGGAGCAACTAGAAAGTCATATCCTAAATCATTTCTACAGCACCCGTCGTACGATCAGAATGATGGAGTTGACAAACACAAGACAAAGTAAAGATGAGCCTGTAGTGGACTATATAAATCGTTGGCGAACATTGAGCTTTGATTGCAAGGATCAACTTTCTGAAACTTCCGCGGTTGAAGTTTACATTCAAGGGATGCATTGGGGACTTGTGTATATCCTCCAAGGAATTAAGTCTCGAAATTTTAAATAATTAGCTACGCACGCTCATGACATGGAGTTAAGCATTGCAACTCATAGAATGGCGTCACCTATTTTTGATCCTAGAAAAAAAGTCACAAAATTCAACGACTCGTCAGATGACCAATTAGGGGAATCTATGGTGATGATTGTGAGTTCTAAGAAGGCCTCCACAATACAAAAAATGAAAGAGAAAGCTCCAAAGCAACAAATACAAGAAGTGAAAAATCAACCAACTTTGAAAGAGTTACAAGCAAGGGTATATCTTTTTTCCGACTCTGATGTTCCTGAAATTCTAGACGAGTTTCTAGCCAAAGAAGTCATTGAACTCCCTAAGTCAAAGCGACCCGAACAATCAAACAAAGTCGACGATCCTAAATACTGCAAATTTCACCGCATTATTGGTCATCACTCCATAAAATGCTTCATCCTGAAGGAAAAGATCATGACATTAATGCAAGAGGAAAAGATCATCATCGATGATGGCGATACAGTTGATGCAAACCATGTTAGCACCAAACTGGACCATAAAAAAGATTCAATTTCAAAAGTTCTACAACCCATGAGCTCTGTGGCACCATCAAAAGGTGAGGGAATCATCATGCTACAATTTGGAAACTTTGACCCGATTGGGGTTCCAACCTTGAAGAAAACAACAAAAAAATGCATGCAAAATGACTTCTCCACTAGCAAGAAAGGTGGTACTTGGACATTGATCGCTTGCAAAAGAAAAAAATGACAAAGGGCTTCTAAACTCCAGCTTTCAAAAGAAGACCCAAGATCAAATGCATATCTGCTTCAACTGATGGGGGCAGTAAATATCATATTGAAGTATAATAATACTTCACTACAAAGGGTTAGGAGAAAAGTTACATTACAAGAATTCTTCCCCAAGATGCTCCTTAAGGCACGAGCATAAACTGCATGACGCTCCTTAAGGCACGAGCATAAACTGCATGATGCTCCTCGATGCACCAGCCTAAACTACAAATTAAAATGCTCCTTGGTGCACGAGCCTAAATTGCAAGTCAAAAGGCTCCTCGATGCACGAGCCTAAAATGCAAGTCAAGATGCTCCTCGTTGCACGAGCCTAAACTGCAAGTCAAAATGCTCCTCGATGCACGAGCCTAAACTGCAAGTCAAAATGCTCCTTGATGTACGAGCCTAAACTGCAAGTCAAAACGCTCTTTAAGGCACGAGCATAAACTGCATGATGCTCCTAGATGCACGACCCTAAATTGCAAGTTAAAATGGTCTTCGACGCCCGAGACTAAAATGCAAGTCAAGATGCTCATCGATGCATGAGCCTAAACTGCAAGTCAAACTACTTCTCAATGCATGAGCCTAAACTGCAAGTCAAACTACTTCTCAATGCACGAGCCTAAACTGCAAATCAAATTACTCATTGATGCACGATCTTAAATTTCAAGTCAAATCACTCCTGAACCGCATGAGTCTAAACTGTGAACAATCTCTACAAAAAAATAGTAAAAGAACAAAATAAGGATAAGTATAAAGCTTGAATGCATATTTGGAGTCCTTTGAAGATGTCATCTTTAAAGCAAAAGGATTCTTCATTATCTCCAAGCAATGAAGTCTTCTCGACAAGTAAATTAACTTGTGGTACTTTGAATATTGCTCTAGTCCAGCCTTTACCAAATTACAGAAGTGATGCTTCCCAAAGCTTGAAGTAGAAAAAGAAATTCATGAAGTATCCAAATCTGACGAGAAGTAGAGTATCACAAGATTTAAGCTGCAACTTCGAAAAAGAACCTAAAAAAATACAGAAGTTCAATGATGGTGGTTTTTACGTGAAATGTAGCTCTACAAATCTACTTTACAATGCAAAAAAGGCACCTGATTTCAATACTTCCACGTCGAGATATGAAATTTCTAGTGACGCTGCGCAAAGCTGAAATAACTAGCGAACCAAGATTAGAAGGCTATTTTGGGAATCGATATCTGGGATGATTCGGATGCAATCTGATTGTGGTTTCCACGTAAGATATATCTCTGAGAATATACTTTCCAATGCAAAAAATGGCACCTGATTATGATATTTTCACGCCGAGATATGAAATTTCTCGTAACGTTGTGCAAAGCTGAAAAAACTAGCTAACTAAGATTAGTAGGCCATATTTGGAGCGATATCTGGGACGATTCGGATGAAATCTGATTGTAGTTTACATGTGATACGTAGATCTACAAGTCTAGTTTCCAACTCAAAAAATGGAGCCTGATTTCGATATTCCTAAGTCAAGATATAAGAGTTTTCGTGAGACTGCACAAAACAAGAAAAAAGTGACGAAACAGAACTATAAGTCTGATTTTGAGACGATACCTGGGCAGATCTAGTGATAAGATGAGAATGGTTTTCGCGTAGAACGTATCCTTGCGAGTCTACTTTCCAACACTACAAGTGGTTCGTGATTCAGACACCTCCACGATGGATTATGAAGCTTTTTTCATAGACGCGCCAAAGTCCTGAAAGCTCAATTGTGAAAAAAAAAAAAGAGCAAAAAGAGGAGAAGAACGGGAGTTGAATTTCTGCTCAGGCTGAATTACAATGATTTAAGGGGGGTGTTGATGTCCTTTTATAGACTCTGAAAGGCCCCAATTTGATTTCAAAAAGGATTCTGCTGAACAAAGTTGTCTTCAACAAGAATTGGGACGTTTAAGTGTCCAAAATAAGTCAAATCCCTAATCCTTTATGAAATGGGATAACATCGTTAATCAATCCTATTAAAATTCGATATAGGAATAATAGCCGAATCCTACATAATTTGGATATATTTAGTCTTAAACAGAATTTACACTAGATTCACGTTATTCTACCCGGATAATCATAACTTTGAGGAGTCGGATGTTGACAAAATGCTCAAGTCTTAAAAAAAAAAAAACAGGGCTCCACAAATACTTCAAATCTCGTCTCTAACAGGTCCGACAAACCAAACACCTTGACGAGCCTTGAAGTAGGGGGCATCTGTAGACACGTAAAATTTATTGGGTCAAATTCATATAAAATTTGGATTTGATTCATATTTTATTGGGCCTAAAATTAGTTTGGGCTATAAAAAATGATACGTCTATTTTATTCTTCATCAAGGACTTCAAAGTCCATTACACTTGAAAGTCCAAACTCATCAAGTGACGTGGCATCCCAGTCGGGCTTCAATACGGATATCAAATACCGAATGAAAAATAAAAAAAAATGATTTAACTAGTACCTTCACTTGTCCCAGAGCAACCAAAGATAGAGTGATCTTCTGTCCATAAATTAAATGAATGAACAGATTTTCTTTAATTGCTGCTTCTTAGGACGTTTGAAATTTCCAAGTAAGTTTGGTTTACATCATTATTGCTATTTAAAAAATCAAGTTCACCTCATCTTTGAACAGCAAACTTACATCAAAATAAGGGAGGTACCTAATATTAAAATCATAAGACATGATAATGCTACCAAGTCAAACATGTTATTCCACATTTATAAAAGATTTAAAATGAATAATCAATTAACAATTATATAAATATATATGGAAAAAGAATATTATACCAACTGCAATTAATCTAAAAGTTCTAATGTCATAATAATTTATCACTATATATATAAAAAAGTTATACTCAGTAAAAGCTAATTAATTTATGCCATAACATGATGGAGAAGATGAATTGTGTAAGTGATTTCTGCCACAACTTATCTTGTCGTGATAATCGCTAGAATCTCAATTTATTGTGAGTATTATTTTAGAATAATTTTTTCTTAATTTATCAAGTCAACTAAATATACAGGCTATGTTCCATATTCATTTTATTTTCTACATGTTTGGTGAAAATTTTATGAGCCAGTATACATGCACTTTATATTTTATAAAAAAATATAATATGTACTCTTTGAAAATTTAAGTTAGTGATCTTTTGATATGTCATACATTTTTAAAGACTAATAAAAATTTATCTTGAACAAAATGTGCATTGAGAATTTTAGTAATAACATAAAAATTTATAAGTTATACATTAAATATGAAGAAACTAATATTGATACTAGATAGTTGATTTTCTTGCATTACAAATATTTTTGCTTTAGATTTTAGTGAGCTAATAATATGATTTTAAAAATTAATAATTATATCGAAGCTAATGCTGATACTAGGATTATTATTTCAAAAGCTATTTATCGAAGATCAAAATTTGGATGAGTATCTCGTGGCTAATGCACAATGGGCAATGCTCAAATTCAATAAATCAAATACTTATGAATATTGATTTTTTCAAATTCCTTATATTTAAATTCTTACTGCAAATATTATTGTACTTCTACGTAGCATATTGTACTAATATGAAAGTAAATGTCATTTATCATTTTTTATTTATAAACATTATGCTAGAGGTCATTTATCATTTTTCATAAACATTATGCTAGAAACTTTTTTTTTTTTAGTTGGTATAAACAGGCAATGAGTTCAATCATGTTTATATTTATATTTGTAACTCCAATTTTAGAACATTGTAGATCTTTTGGTGCAATAATTATTTTGATCTACTTTATACAATATAAAGAATTCAGATGAATAAGATTAATAGCTTATTGTACTGATGAACATGAGGGGGGTTAAGTATTAGTTAATGTTCTAAGATGGGAGGGAATTCAATTTCGATAGTGATTAATATTTATAATTTCATTCAAATCGAGTAAATTGAGAAAGTATGATAGGGTTGATCAAAATTAGAGTTGAAGAGTGAATATTCAAACCTATGAAGGACTAAATCATTTATTCAAAAAAATAATATACAATAAGATTCGTTAATATTTGTTGGTCCATTATCATAAGAGAATAAGTGAACATTGTGAAATCGTGCAAACATGTTAGGACTTTAGATAATGTTATAAGTTATTTGTTGAAAAAATGGAAATAAGAAAATATGAGTGAGGGAAAATTGACTATTATTGAGACTCTGCTCAAAATATTTGTCTTGGCGCAAAAATATTTTAAATTTATAAAAAATATGCTATGACTAAGATCGTGCAAAGAAATAAATAATTTATTTTGAAAGAAAAATCTATTAAGACAAGAAAAAAGAAGGGGGAACTCTTTTCTTCCTTTTGATAAGATGTGCAAATTAAAATATTTAATATAAAAAAATTTAAATTTCAAGTTAAAATTTTACAGAGAAGCCTCATGTGCATACCTCTAAAACATATCTTTCATTAGTTCTTTATTTTTCTAACCAAATTTAGAAGCAAGTCACTTAACTAATAATAATTATGTTAAATATGCATTTTCTTTTATAATTATATAATTTTTTTTACAAAATAAATCAATATAGATCACAATATTATCTAATATTCTCAAATAATTATATTACAATATAATATTATTTGCACGCGGATATTAACTTTCGAAAAAAATATTTAAATTTTATGTAATTAATGATATTAAGCTTAATATTTTAATAGTTATTTTTCATATTGCATAAATTTATTAATTTCAAATATGTGAACGATATTGAATAAATTTTCTTATTATATAAAATTAGTAAGATAATAATTTCTATAATTAATTTCATTTAATATTTACTAATACTAAATTATAGTGAAAACAGAAGTATGTATATGTCACTGATGATATAAAAATATGTTGAATTGTCAACTACGTACAAGATCCTTCACTTGATATTCTTTCTCTTCAAAGTAGAAAATGTTGTTGTTTGACATTTAATTTTATCTTGCAAAATTTTCAACAGTTGCAGCCAGCCATAGTGGAAAAAATTTGAGATCTGGGATTCAATTTTTGTAGTCAATGTAGAAAATTGAGACATGCTATGGTCCCTACAAGAAAGAGCGGAGAGTACCTTTTTTCCTTTTTTAAAAAAATAAATTCAATCTTCAATAAACACCCATACTTGAAAGGCACATGAAAGTTCATATAGAACTAACCCAAACTATTTGTTAAATATATTTTTTAAGTCTATTTTTAATTAAATGGATCAAATGTTTTTTATTTAGGAAGTTGACTAATTTTTTAGACAGATTTATTATCTATTTAACAGATCAATCCGACAGATCTATTATCTGTTCGAGAGATATATAGACAGATCGATTATCAATCCGATAAATCTATATCTGTCCGACAGATATATAGATAGATCTGATATCGATCCGACAAATGAGAAAATAAAAATAAGGCGTTTTGCTAATTGAAAACTTGAAGAAGGCAGATCATTTTGCTAATTAGAAACTTGAAGAGGCTTAATTGCCAATTTTTCTCGTTAAAAATTTGCATCTCTCCATTACAATAAACTAAGATATATCATCATAAGCATCTCTAAATTTAAAAAAAAAAAAAAAATGCAAATGTTTTTTCTTTAAATTCTAAATATAAAAAATTCCAGAAAATGACATTGGCTGGTGCATCATTGGTAGAAGTGATAAGTCTTGGCATCTTTGATGATGCTCCATAATCCACCAATAGGAGATAAAAGAGTCAAAAGTACACCCACTATGATGCATAACCAATTGATAGTCCATGACAAGCCAAATCTTTTGGGCTTTTTGAGAATAAGCCAGATGATACATGGAAGATAGTATGAGGTTGGTGCAAGAGCAAACCCTCCAAAGAATCCCATTAAACCTCCAAAGAATGGAAATGTCAAGGCCACAAACAATGTGAATGCAACAAAAACCATACGCAGAAAGACACGAAGAGGAGTTGATGGTTTAAATTTTAATGACTTCACAGCATATGTCTCTATCATGTCAAATACTGGCATTGCATAAACCTGGTAACTCCCAATGACATGAACCACCACAAAGATGTTAGCAGCTGCAATAAGCCAGGTAGGTCTATGTAGTGTGAGCAAAATATTATCATCCACTCCATTACCAAACGCCCAATATCCAATGAAAGCCACTGGCAAATAACAGAATGCCACTACCAAATAAGCTATCCATACACCTCTCCACATTGCCTTTGTTGAAGGTTTCTCTGGTGTAGAAGGAATTGTAGCTTGAATTTCAAGAACTACATTATGTCCAGCATATGCAAATGCTACATTCCCTAAGGCACTCAAAAACATAAACACATTGTCTGAATTTTTGTCACTCCTTGGATCATAACTAACTACTGCTGCATCATGTTCCTTTAGTGACGTAGTCCACGCCACGATAGAGTAAGTGATGGACAAAATCGCGGCAACAAAGGAGACAGAGGAGAGTGAGTTGAAATTCGGCAGGAGAGACAGGAAAAATTCGATAACGGAGAAGAAGAGGATGAAATATGTGAGCTTTAGTGGTTTGGTATGTGGGAAAACAATATCTTGAAATTTTTTCAATGATTTACCACCAGTGACCATGTAAATAATGCAAGTGCTAACCTCTACTACGATTTGTTGTGGCACGACAATCCATAGGCCAAGTTTTTCACCAAACGCGTACTGGCCTAGCTCGTGGTACCTATCAAATCTCTTGCCAGGTATCATTTCATGCATCTCCACCATTTGCCAGATTGTATAAAAAGTTATAATCCAAGATAGTAACATTGCTGTTACACCAGGTCCCCATCCCATCTGAGACATGGCAAAAGGGAGACTAAGAACACCAGCACCAACCATGGCTGTCACATTGTGCATGGTTGAGAACCACCACTTGGCATTCCGATCCGACGTTATCGGTAGCCAATCATCTATCGCTTTCTCCTCCTTTGTCCTCTTTTCTAGATGATCATTAACTCCATTAGAAGCCATGACAAATTAAACTCAATATTCTGCTAGCTAGGTAGCTATATATAATATAATTAAGGATTGAACATGAATTTCGAGTCCACTTCTTTGGGTATTGAGTTGAAAAAATAAGGAGCAAGTATGTATTTATAGGAGAAAATGGTCAATAATGTAACAATCCATATTTAATTTCTTACTAATTATTTTATAGGATAGTGTGAAAAGAATAAGGAGAAAAATATCAATTAAAAGATAGATTACCAAATTTTTAAATAGTTGCAGATAGTACCAGACATATAAAGAAAAAGAGGCTAAATAAAATAAATATGATATGAATTTAAAATTTTAATTTATCAATTTGGGAAAAATTATAAATGTATTATCAAATCAAGTAATATAGTTAAAGAAGACAATTCAATGTGATATCAGCACGTCTCAATAAAATTAGTGACCTAGAGCAAAATTTTAATAGGACATCTATAAATATACACACAAAAATACTACTGTAATAATTTAGAAGACTTATTTATTATTGCATAGTAGTTGTTTCGATGTAGTATTTTTAAAAGACACTTAACCTTTAACTTCACGTATTAATATGATTATTAATAAAAATAAGAATTAATTGTTCTTAATAAGATGTTAGCCATTTATTTGCAATGCATTAACTAGGATGTTGTTGTTAAAACGTTATTTATTAATATAAAGTCTAAGTTATTTAATTCAAAGTTTTAAAATATTTCTTGTAAAAATGAGATAACTTTTTCTCCCTTTTTATTATTATTATTATTATTATTATTATTATTATTATTATTATTATTATTTAGATATTTTTTTAAAATGCATTTCACAATTTTCCATTATTATTTCAAGTGTAGTTTCTATTAAAAATTTTGAGGCCTCAAAATTTTAGGGCCTAAAACTAAGACTTAGTAACCTTTACCTTGAGCCACCGTGTGTGATATTTCAAATTGAATCTCATTAACTATAGAATAGCAAAATTTGGAGTGTCTTAATTATTTTAGTTTTAAATGGTAACATATTAAAATATATATCCTATTAAAATTTTAATTTATTAGTTTAGGAAGAATTATAAATGTATTACCAAATCAAGTAATATAGTTAAAGAGGACAATCAATGTAATATTTTAAATTGAATCCCATTAATTATAGAATAGCAAAATTTTGAGTGTCATAATTATTTTAGTTTTAAATGGTAACATATTAAAATATATACCCTATTTAGTTTTAATCTCCAACTTCAAAACATTTGACTTTTAGGATGTTAACAACATTTAATTAGGTAAGTTGTTATAATACCTTAAAGACCATATCGTGCAGTTAATTTTGACTCTAAATTTGGTCACATTATGCCAGTCAATTTTCAGTCATGTAATTATGGGGTATTTTCAGACATCTAAAAAATCAAACACTTATTTTATACCCAGTGATAGATATACACGCATATATTTTACTCTTTTTCTTGACTAGAAAAGGCATACCTCATATAATAAGAAACCTCAATAAGGGAAATAAAAGAATCAAGATAGAAGATTAGTTATTAGTATCACTATATAATAAACGACACTTCAGTGTATAAGCTAGTTATTTGTTTCTAACAAAATAATAATATTTGGAGTGTCATAAATCATAATTACCCTGTTTTTGAATGGTAACATATTAAAATCTATACCGTATGCCTAGTGGACTTTATGTAACAAATTGGAAGTCTATAATTGTACTATATTAATCTTCCATAAACTTATTTAACTATGCAACAAAATGTGCTACAATTTTTGATTCCTTGATATATTTTTACATGTTGATAGTGATCCTCCAAAAGGCTACATGCAAAATTCATATGTTCATTCAAATTAAATGGATGTGCTTCCTTTTCTTGATATGTATTTACGTGTCTATAGTCATCCTCAAAAAAGGACATTTTGAAAATTTGATGAGTTTTTTTTAAAACTAAATTATCCTAAGAGAAAAGATATTATTTTACTCCTGAACTTGTTCGCATAACTTACTTTAGACCCGAAATAATATGAGCAATTATTTATTACCCACTTAATAACTTTGTAAATTATTTTCAACCCTTAAGGCTAACTTGACATTTAAAAAAAAGTAAAAAAATAAATAAATTAAAATGTGTGATTCTTGTATTTTTTTTTAAAAAAAAAAAATAGCCCACTAACATCATATATATAAATGTGTATATATATATATATATATACACCCTTCACAACCATTTCATCATCTTTGCCCTCATCTTCTCCATTTGCATTTGACAAATTCGCTCAATTTCCTAAATTTACAAGCTTAGAGTTATCTCCTTAAATTTTATATCCATTTCCGTAAAGAAAAAGAAGAAGGAAAAAAACCCGATAAGAAGAAAAAGAAAAAGAAAATGTAAAAAGGAAAAGAAAATCTAGAAATCTTCTCAGTCGACCTGCCTATCATAAGGGGACATCTATATATTTATTTTAATTGTTTAAAATATATATTAGTGAAATAATTTTTTAAAATACTTTTTTATGTGGATCTTGAGTTTGGTGTAGCTTGGTTGGTAATGCTCGAGTTGGGGGGAGGGATGTCCTTTGTTGGTTAATGTACTTTATTTTTGTGGTTGTTGTATCTCTGTTATTTTTATCATATTGTATGCTTGCGACATTTGTCTACGGTCCTTTGTTTTAAGCCGGGGTCTATCGGAAACAACCTCTCTACTTTTTCGGAGGTAGTGGTAAGAACTGCGTATATTTTACCCTCCCCAAACTCCACTATGTGGGGATATACTGGGTTTGTTGTTTTTGTTGTAATTTTTTATGTGGCTCTGGCGTTGCAACAATGAGGCGCTGGCGTGGTAATGACGTGACACAAGTGTAATATACTCTTCATTGTGTGATTGATATTAAATTTTTTGGATGATATTTATTAACTTCAAAAAAAATTTAGAAGGCATAATAATTACACATAAAGTTAAAATGTTAAAGCCCGTTATGATGACAAGCTTAAGGGTGTTTTAATGAATTTTCTCTTACTCTAATTAATTATACTAAATTAACCTCAGGGGAGGACCTAGATTGAAAATATTGGTGCTCCGACACCCGTTAAATTCGATGCAGAATATGTAAATTTATAAGAAAGGTATAAAAATTGGTATGAGATGGAAAGAAAGCATCAGTGAAACCAAAAAGATAGTTGGGTGTTTTGATTTTCCTGCGGAACCTTAAAGCTTTGAATGTCAATATGTGTGTTTAAACTTTCTGAGCACGCACGACTCCTATATTTTGGGCCCGCCACTGATTAACCTGATTAATGATGCTTTGATACTCTAAATTTGATTATTATTACTTTATGTAGTTATAAAATACCAAGGGCAGAGAGTAAAAAACATAAACAAATTTCTCTTAATTTCATAAATTAAACATGTAAATTAAAATAACTATTTTGGTATGAGGATCAAGAAAAATGAAACAGATTGAGTAAATAGTTTATAATGCTAGCTCGATAAGGAAAGCAATTTCATATCGCACAATCGATGTAGGACAATTTAACACCCTCACACACTAGGCATGCCAACATGGTTATGAACCCTTGCACATTAGGCCTACCTCAAAAACTAGCTCGTGGATTGAGAATAGTTAATATCATATAAGAAGATCAAATACCCCTGAACTAATATCTTGGAAATTGGTTAGTACTTCGATATCTGGTGAAAATTGCATGTCTCACAATTCGGATCGTTTGGTAGAGTGTATTAAAAAAATTAATACATGCATTAGTTAGTGCGTGCGTACTACTAATATCTTGTTTGATACATTTTTTAGACGCTCTTGTGTATCGAGGGGTGTATTACCAATACCTCAAAATTCATGGTATTAGTACTGTAATGAATTCTAATGCATGCATTATCATGATCATTAAAAACACAATTCTCCCTCTAAATCTTTTCAACATCCTTTCCACCACATATATGGAGGGTATTTTATAAAAAAATATTTTCTTAAATTTTTTTTATATAATTCATGTATTTTTAATACACCAAACCAAATATTTCATAAGAAAAATGCAAGCATAACTAACGCAAGTATAACTAACACAAACATTACTAATACACTATATTTTGCATTATTCAATACACTCTATCAAACGACCCCTTTAAGTGGAAGACGTTTATTTTGGTTTCAGATATATTTTTCCATGGAAAACAATAATTCAATAAGGTGAGTTTTCAAATTCATATAAATGTGACAATGATAGAGATATTACGCTCGTATGTTTCGTGTTTATTGACTTATATTACTCCCTCCATTTATTATATTCTAGAGAAACATCTAATGATGATCAACTCTCAAGAAACGAAACATGACAACTAATATATAACTGTTCTGTTAGGATTTTTGCTCTGATTTTCTTACTATATTTAAGTTTTACTTTTTCTTATAAGGAAAATAAAAGTTACTATAATTACTTTTACTTTTCCTAAAAGAAAAAATATAAATTTTTTTTATATTTGGCAAACCTCTTTCTTAGAGAAAAGGTTTTGGCAAACCCTTCTCATACCATAACTAATAGCTTCCGCATGACGCCCTCTCGATTTCGAACCCAACAAGTGGTATCAAAGCTTACGGTTCAATGGTCCAATGGTGTGGTGAGACGAGATTAAACAGGTTCAAAGAGGTTTCAAAATCAAGCTGCAACAATTTGGGCGATAATGAAGATTTTTGTCGAACTACATGTGGCGAATAAGTTTCAACCATATTTTCAACACGTCTGCTGCTGCATCTTTAAAAATAAAAATAAAAATAAAATATTACTTTTAAACCAATTTTTAACCATGATATTTTAAACCTTATTTTTAACCATGGCAAGCAGCAGTTATAAAGATTATATCAAAAACAAAGTTCATGCACGTGATATGAAGAGAAGACGGATCAAGTGAAGAAAATCAAGCCAAAAAGGGGAGATTTGTTAGGGTTTTTGCCCTGATTTTCTTGCTATATTTAAGTTTTACTTTTTCTTAGAAGTAAAATAAAATTTACCATAATTACTTTTACTTTTCCTGAAAGAAAAATATAAAACTTTTCCATATTTAACAAACCTCTTTCTTAGAGAAAATGTTTTGGAACTCTATAAATAAATGACCCCCCTTCTCATACCATAACTAATAGCTTCCGCATGACGCCCTCTCGATTTCAAACCCAACACATTCATAGTTAAAATCTTTAATGGGGTCGGAACAACCTAACTTTGATTATTGATGGGACAAAAAGTCAAGTAAATTAAGTCGGAAAAAACTTACTCGTGTCTGATGTATACATCAAACTAATGTAATTTACCATGGTTAAGTGATTAAATAAAGTGAAATACATGTAATCATGGTTGGTTAAGTAACATCAACTCACTCTAAATTCAAACACATGTCGTCATGCATGTATTGACATGATGTATATATCGTGTGTGAGTAATTCCATTTAGATATCTGAAGTAATTAGTTTCCACAAATTACGATGTAACATTAATATAGGACAATGACAACTCAAGCAACGACCCATTGACTTGAAACACCAAGCCTTTGTAGCAATATTCTTCCTCCTACAAGTAGTGGCGGAGTTAGGATATTCACGAAGGAGATTCATAAGTGAGCATACGAACTAATCGAAGGGAATTCAACATCTAA
>NC_061121.1:229884634-229919267 GCF_002878395.1 Capsicum annuum | reverse complement strand
TGATAATCCATCAACTGCTTCCAAAGAAGAAGAAAAAAATGGAGCCTGTCGGTCGGGAGAACGGAAAAATTCCCCGTTTGAAGGGTTCAACATCTCGGACGAGGCTCCAAAAAACTAACACAGTTGATCAACTTCTATTCGGAATGGATTATCGATGGGTTGTTAAAGAATTATGCCGGCAGGTACATAAATTAATTTTTAAAGATATTGGTTTATACAATTCTTATTGTAAGAACGTGACATTAACACATATAAATCATCATGTAGAAAACAAAATGATGAACACTACAAAGTGAATGAATCGAGTCTTGATTTTGATATGTTCGATTTTGTTATTGTACATTTCGGAATAAAGAATTGGTTCTATTTCATGTCACAGCCCCAAACTTGTTGGGATAAAGAGGTTTAAATGCGCTACATATTACTATTAATTAATACTTTATTTAATTACATCTGCATATTAATTTTTTTGTCACGTAATCTAAAATGTTTGATAATATGTGCAGACATCGATGCCATTTTTTACTACCTCCAAAATAAGGTCAAGTTGCAAACACAAGAACAATACAGATATATGACAGACAATTATTTGTACAAAGTTTACATCAATAATGCCTACGATAGGTATTGTCAACAATAGTCGGAAGTTTCCCAAAATGAGGAATGCTTAATCAACATCATCAAAGGTTTTAGCATTCTGGCTGGCTTACCTTGGCCTTTGGTCGACGAAGTGTACATTCTAATTAATTGTGGTGATGAACTCCATTGGGTGTTGGCTATTGTCGTCCTAAAAGAGAGGCGCATCCGAGTTTATGACTCGATGTCGTGAAGAAGACGTTTCGAGATGTCATCTGAAATATAAAAGCTGGCCAAAATATTTCCTACTTACCTTGATATCAGTGGCTTTTTGGACCAAAAGGTTCGTACTTAGTAGTCGATGATTGAAGCATACCGGGATAAAATGGGTAATCCATTTG
The DNA here is from genome assembly GCF_002878395.1 of Capsicum annuum. Lineage (NCBI taxonomy): Eukaryota > Viridiplantae > Streptophyta > Magnoliopsida > Solanales > Solanaceae > Capsicum > Capsicum annuum. The sequence continues at coordinate 229,918,290 of NC_061121.1, read as the reverse complement.
ATGTACAATATGTTGCAGGAATTTCTCAATAAACCATTGGTAGCCTATAAGTTTAAGTGTCATGATTTAGTTTCATTTCAAAAGTTTTCCAATGCTTGCATGAACTGCAAGATATGGATTATCTATTTTTTAAAAACACAGGGATTTCGATCTTTTTGTTGCCGTATACGTCGAGTGTTTGAGAAATGGATTACAAGTACTAAATGATGGACTTTATGTCATATTACTCCGCAAAAGATATGCTTCTCTTTTCTGGAAATACAAAGAAGCGAAAGTTCATAAATTGTACGCAAGCGACTTTAAAGATCCATGACGACCAAAGCCAAATTCCACGGCACCGGATGAAGAACAATTTGTCCATATTGAGTAGATCTTTATATCTTGAGTCCATCAATGTAATAACCTATCCTCCTTGGTTTAACTTGTTGATTTATTTATAAAGTATATCATTTGTATCCATAATAATTTTTTTATATTTCATTTATTTGTTGAGTTATTTCATGTTATTTTCAAGGGTTTAAACTTATTTTATGTTGTCTATGAATATAATTTAATCCTTAGTTTTGAACATGCTAATTGAAATGGTATACTAGATTCAAATATCTCAACAAATAATACATCTACTGTAACAGACAACATATCTTATTAAATAGATTTAGACATATGTTGCAACATGAGATGCAACACGCAAGTCATCTGTTGGAAATTATATAACAGGTCTTCCTACTTTCTTGATTTTTTCCAACAGATTACCTATCAGTTGCAACAGATAGATTTTATGTTGTAACAGATTGGATATCTATTGCGACAGACAGACTAGAAAACATCTATTAATGCAGCAGATGACCAACCTATTCCAACAGATAATCAATCTATCACAACAGGTACTATATCTGTTACAACAGATATACTATCTGGTGTATTACAAAAATTCAACTATTGACAGACATAAAAATTATTCCCACTACATGTAAAGTGAGGTGGCTTGAAATAAAAAATTATTATCATGTTTGTCTCCGTCTTCGTACATATTCTACTTTATACATGGGCTCCAATCATTTAATTAGGTCATCTGCTGGAAATTATATAACAGGTATTCCTACTTGCTTGATTTATTCCAACAGATTATCTATCAGTTGCAACAGATAGATTATATGTTGCAACAGATTATATATCTATTGTGACAGACAGACTGGAAAACATCTGCATAATGCACCAAGTGACCAACCTATTCCAATAGATAATCAATATGTCACAACATGTATTAAATCTGTTACAACATATATAAAATCTGTTGCATTATAAAAATTCAACTTGGCCAAACATAAGAATTATTGCCACTACATGTAAAGTGAAGTGGCATGAAATGAAAAATTGTTATCGTGTTCGTTTATGTCTAGGTACATATTCTTTTTTATACACGGAATCCACCCATTTAGTTAGTACCCCATAAGTCCAGACCCATTACATCTTTCCCACAATGGTGTCGCACATACTGGTCATTACTGTGCCAGTCAGCAAATACTCGATATATGCAAGCGAGTACAACCCGTAAGCTGCACCGGTTTTATTTTTTGGGAGTTGGATGTTCTCATTTTGACCTTTAAAATCCCATGATTCCCTCCTCAAAACTTCAGCCAGAAAATGATCCATCAGCTTACTCTGTATCAACAACTTGGACAACAACTTCAAGAGTGGCTGCATGTGGGCTAAAAAAGTGTCCTCACTGAAGACAGGTAAGTTGCAGTCATAAACCTTAATCTTTCCCTCATAGAGTAGTATCTTAACAGCGAGAAAATATTTGACTTCCATGTTCATGATTGCAAGGATTCTCTTTGCCTTCGCTCAGCTCTTGCTGTGTGGATATGGCCTCTTCCCTCTAACATATTTAATCGCTTGTTCATCCCATTGGACTGTAGAAACTAACTTATCAAATCCCAAGCCACCAGAATCATCTAGCTTACGAAGATCATCATACCTATCCTTGAAATTATTGTAGAAGTTGAGGTCCATTATCCTATCGGCAGCATCATAAACATCCGGGTACGCTAATTGCCTGCCTCTCATGAGGAAGAGAATTTCCTCAACAAACTATAATATAAGAAGACAATTTTTAAATAGGTTAGTAATTATAAAGAATAAAAATACAGTGGAAAGAATTCAATGCAGGGGGGTCTCTGAATCAGTTCATATATTACCCTGTCAACGCAACTTATGCAATAAATGTGTATTATAGTGCAACAGAATACCAAGCTTTTGCAATAAATTACACATCTTCTGCGTAGATTCTTCTTCATGGAGTAGATTGGAAGGCTAGGCTAGCAAAAGTAAACTTATATTGTCCACGTACCACTCACGCATATTTGTCATTTTCGTGAAATCTTTGGTGGCAAATGAATGCATGGTGTATTCTTTTCGAACCTTTGTCTTGCCATTCATGATTTTTTCCATTTCTTTCTTCTTATTCTTGCCAAGTACCACGAATATGTCCACCTTCTTCAGCGGCAACTGAACTTCAACAACTCTTGGAGCAGAAGGAGTTGTAATTTTTAGTGTTTTTAAAATAGAGAGAATTTGTCTAATTTTTCTTCTCTTCCTCCTAACCGCCACTGTAGGAGTGCATGGCTCCCTTGCCTTGTTGGATGGTATGACACCCCTTCTAGATTTGAAATCCTCAGAAGCTTCAGCAATAGCCTTTAGCTTTTCAAGGAGTTTATCCTCTCTGTCCTTGCATACTTTGTATTTAAAATGAGAACATGAGGGTGAAGATGGGTGAGAGGGACTACCGTAAGGGTGGGAGGGACCGGTGTAGGGGTGAGAGGGACCTGTCTAAGCAGTATTTTCAAACGTATTTATTTTTTACTGAGCACCAACATGCTTATAATCACGAATGGCAGTAGCACTATTAGGATGGCTGCCGACATCATTAACAACTCCACCAGCAACACCCCCAGAAGAAGAACCCAGATCTGTTGCAGTTTGAGGTTGGTCGTGAAGAGCTTTAACATTAGGCTGACCTTGCCTAACTTCTCTTCTTATGGATATTGCTCCAGCCAATTCCTTCTTTATTAACTCTATCGTTGGGTCTTCTTTTGTATTAACAAGACCCAAAGTAAGAAAAGAAGTCATCCCCAACTCATCAACGATAGGCACGATCCAAGGATGCACAACCTATAAAAAACAGATAGGAGGCATTTAAATCATATAACAATAGTTTGCAGTTAGTTAGGTTACATGGATGTTAACACAACCAACTTATGCAATAGATGATCTAGCTGCCGCACTAGCTAATCAGTATGTCACAATAGATTGACAATATGTTGCATCAGATTACACATCTGTTGCATTATTTGCAGTAGATGGGTAATCTGTTGAGTCGGGTTCAGAGAACTAGAGAAACATATTGTTAATCTATTGCAAAATATGGATCGTCTGTCATAACAGATTACTCATCTATTTTACTAGCTACAGTTGATGGGTAATCTATTGCAATAAACGACCCCTCTGTCGTAATATATGGAAAATCTATTTCAATATCTTTCTTTGAGGCAAATTATTTTAGTTGAAAGAAGACATACTACATCATCCAGAGGGTTAAATAGATCAGCCACCTTCTCCTTAATATTTTTTTGCTGCCCTTTCTAGCCGCCAACCACCTAAGGATCCTTGGATGAGAAACCTCATTCGGGTAATCCTTGAACTGCTTTCGGAGGGAAGGGAATGGTTTCACATGCCCAAGCCTGAAAAATGTAAGAAAGAAACAAGCAAAATAAGGTCATAATAACTATATTCATTATAAATTAATGGATAACTAAAAATAGAGATCAATTTTACCATTAAAGCCCAAGGAAAGCCATATAATGTGATCATTCCAGTGGATAGCTTTGTCAGTAAATATTGAACAGTCAAGTAGTAGTTGTCATATCCCCAGGGGTAGTCATTAAATTTGTCAAAATCATCAGCAAGCGCTAATAAATCATCTTCTATGACTTTCCTGACGTCTCTTGCCAATAAAATGGAATGAAAAAACCAAACTAAGCACAATTTCTCCCTGCAGTGCTTTGGTATGTCTTTATCATCGAGATCTGCCATCAAATCCTCTGCTTTGTAGCTACTACGTCTAAAAATGACCAATAACCCATCCTTTTTTGTCTTGCATTTGTTGGACCCTTTGTGGGGTGTTTCCTTGATGAGAGGTTCTTCTAGACGATCGCATCTCAAGCCCGTCACTATGGTAAACTCTTTCAACCCAAAACAAACCGGCATGCCACAATTGAAACAGATGGGAAATCTGTTTGAAAACCTATTTAATATCTCCCAACAGATATATCACCTGTTGTAACAGATGGACCACCAACACCATAACTAATGCCACCATGGCCACCACCAATGACACCAATACCAACACCAAGACCACCGACACCACTACCAAAATTACAAACACCAACACCAATTACAATATCCACCAACAACACCAACAACACCACAAACACCACCAACAATACCAAGACAGTCAATAAAATACTGAGACAAACTAGGATTTTCTCGGGTGCTTCCTACTTTTTTAGCATCAAAACACGAAATTGTTATCCCATTCTCGAAGATAATACAACTAAAAGTCTTCTTTTTCAAAATTAACTAAAAATCCCTAATTTTTAGAATAAATAACAAATGTAAAACTCTTCTCAAACTCTGTTACCTGTAAATAAAGAGAAAGCGATGGATACAAGCGAGAATGAAGTCAAAAATAACAACTATGTGATTGGAAATAGGAAGAAAATTGATCTGTTTTGAAAAGTTGAACAATATGTTGAGTAGTTGTTGTCTGTATTGTTGATAAAGAGAGAGAGGAGTGAGAACTTGAGATTTTAAATAAAGAAAAGTTTTTCTCGCAAATAGATGATTTGTATGGGTTGATTTGTAATTTTAAAAAAGAATGACAAGTTTTGAAATTGTTAATTTGGTCAGAATTGATCTTAATTAATTTTTAAAATTTAAAAAGAAAGACTAGTTTTTAAAATATTAAGTTAATGAGAGTTCATTTCAACTCAGAATGACGACCCGGTCGGGATGAATGCAATACCAACACCATCCAATTGCAACGACTCAATTGAAGTTGTAGTTGACCCTATGAGCTCATTCATTCATCCTTTGTTCCACCTAAATCAATTTAGATACTATTAGTCTTAATATTAATTTAATGAGAGCTTATTTCAACTCAGAGTGATCGATCGACGATTCGGGTCGGGATGAACATAATACCAATACCATGCAATTGTAACGACTCAATTGTAGTTGTTGTTTACCCTATTAGCTCATTCATTCATCCCTAGTTACACCTAAATCAATTTAGGTACTATTAATCTTAACATTAAGTTAATGAGAGCTCATTTCAACTGAGAGTGATCGATCGACGACCCGGGTCGGGATGAACGTAATACCAACACCATCTAATTGCAACGACTTAATTGAATTTATAGTTGACCCTATGAGCTCATTCATTCATCCCTAGTTCCACCTAAATCAATTTAGGTACTATTAATCTTAACATTAAGTTAATGAGAGCTCATTTCAACTCAGAGTGATCGATCGACGATCCGGGTTGGGATAAACGCAATACCAATGCCATGCAATTGCAACAACTTAATTGAAGTTTTTATTCACCCTATGAGTTCATTCATTCATTCCTAGTTCCACCTAATTCAATTTAGGTACTATTAATCTTAACATTAAGTTAATGAGAGCTTATTTCAACTCAGAGTGATCGATCGACAACCCGAGTCGGGATGAATGTAATACCAACACCATGAAATTGCAATGATTCAATTGAAGTTGTTGTTCACCCTATGAGATTATTCATTCATCCCTAGTTCCACCTAAATCAATTGTAATGAAATCTATTGGAACAAATGACTAAGCCGATGAAAATTTCTAACAGATATTCATATCTATTGCAACAGATGACATATCTAATTTAATTATCAAATAGACAGTTGCATCTGTTGTGATAGATGACTGAGTTGTTGGAATTTTTTAAACAGATATTTATATCTATTGTAACAGATGATAAATTTGATTTAATTATCAAATGGACATTTGTATTTATCGTAACAGATGACTTAGCTATTGGGATATTTAAATAGATATTTATATTTGTTGTAACAAATGACATATCTAATTTAATTATCAAATGGAAATATGTATCTGTGAGCTGTTGGGATTTTTAAACAAATATTTGTATCTGTTGTACCAGATGACTGTGTTGTTGGAATTTTTAAATAGATATTGCTATCTATTACAATAGATGACATATCTGTTTGAAAATGTTCTTTTCTTTCAATTTTAAAGCTTTCTGTCCGAGTAGATAAAGTAGTAAGTACCACAAAATACAGTAAAAAATGAAGAGTTTCTTTTTCTTAGATAACTCAAAAATGAGTTCATTGAGTAGTTTTATCTTGTCTTTTCAATGTCACTAGTCTTCCTCATGACCCTCAAATTATTAATGAATATTAATTATATTAATTAATGAATATTGAAAAATACATGTCTACATTCACAATACATCTAGAATTATCTCATCTATCTCTCCTCAGCTTCAGCCTCATCCCTAAATTTATTTTATTCATCTCTCATCTTTTTCTTTCTCTCCTCTTTAGGTTAGGGTTATCACAGACTTTTTTTTCTTTCTTTGCTCTTCTCTTTCTCATAAAGATCCTTTTGGATCTAAACCGATCCATATCTTTCCTCGACTGAAGTTGCTGTTTTGATCCCCTTTTAACATTAAGGTATGATTCACTATTGCTCTTTCATTCTCGTCTTATTCTTTGCAAGTTATTTAAATCCATTTTTTTATTTAATTACCATTTATCCATATCATATTTATTTAAAAAATTTGAAGTAAATTTTAAGTGTTGAATAAACGAACTGAGAATTTTTATTATAATATACGAAAAAAATATTCTGTTGGGAGAAGTTTAAAAGCCTTGTTGATAGTATTGTTTTTTTGTATGTATTTTATTTGTTTCTTTGTTGTTTATGTTGTTATTGATGTTGTTGGTGGGGTTGGATTTGTTGGAACTTGTGGTATCGAGTTGTTAAAGGTGTTGGAACAAAGGATGTTGCTTCTTTGTTGTTGATGGTGTTGGAACAAATATAGTTTCTTTCTTTGTTGCTGATATTTTTTATTTGTTGTTTCTTTGTAGTTTATGCTTTTTTTGATGTTACAACAGACGGAGCAACTGTTGGAACAAATCAAACCACCAGCAAGACTAATTTGATGTATTCCAACAGACACCACATCTATTGCATCAAACTCGACACCTATTGCAACAGACTCCACATCTGATGCAACAGACTCCACACCTGATGCAACAGATAGATCATGTTCTTTCTGTGACATCAATTTTTTTTCTCTTCTTTGTAGATATAAGGAACTGAAAGTTGATCAACTTTTGTTCGACCATCACAAGATACTGCAGTAAAGATGGGTTCGAAGAAATAAGCTGCATGCAGATGGAACCACTTCATATGTGGGAGGTATGTATTACTAATAATGTTATTGTGGAAACACACATAGAGTACACTGATTTTGTGAATGCTATTTTTACTGATTAGTCATAGATCATTCAAAAAAGATATTTGTAATTTTACAGTTAATTTTAGTAGATCTAAACTGATAAGGATAAGGGACCATGAATATGGTTCTAATACCTTGTTAAGATTTAATGCCAGTTGTTGATCATGCTTATTTGTCAAGCATTGTGAAGGGATCTAGTTTTGGTGTCATTGTAAGGAGATTCAATAGCAATTGGACTAACTTTTAGCGTGCATTAGACTCTGAGAAGTCCTTCAAAGCCTAGCAATGCATCTAAAAAGAATGAAAAATCAATATAGTTATTGCCCTATCCCAAATTTATATGGTTGGGTTGCTCTGGGTGATGATTATACGTCAGAAGGTGTGGTAGGAGAATGCCTTCGAAGGAAAATGGGTGGTTGATGAAAGACTATATCATCTAAGAGCTAATTCAAGAGGATACATAGGGTAGAAAGTAACTTCTAGCGAATTTGGCCGTTGAAATTATCATAAAACATGAGAAATCTGTATCAAGTGCAAATATGAAAGAGTATCCGATAATGAAAAATTCGTCTCTTGTCTCTCTATAAGAAAAATAGTGCAGATGGTCACTTTGCTAGGGAGCTGCGACTAGGTAGCATGGTCGGGATTATCACGTAGATAAAAAATAGCGGAAGACCAAGAAAGCAGCCTTATGGGCACCGAGGATTTAAATGATGTACGGTAAGTGTAGAAAACTTTTGTCAATAGTAATTGCAGTTAAAGTAAGGAATCTAACCGAAGGCGAAAATTTCTGAATTTTAAGTTACATCCCATGCCTTCTTGTTTGTGGTTTTGATTAGGTCCACTATGGTTGACCTAATCAAAACCACAAACGGATTTTAAAGGCAAATTGAGTAACATTACTTCCTTATCCATATGGTTATAATTGATTGTATTTTATAGCCTTAGAATGCTTTCAACATTCTTTGGTGAATATCAAAGGCTTGTTGTAGTATGAGAATCCCGATAATTTTCAAGCTTGCCTCCATCTTGCCGATTTGGTGTTCAAGTTTGTCATTGTCATCTTTGAATTTGGTATAGAGTTCCTGATCACTTGTGAGCTTGATTAGGAACACCATCTTTGAAGTTGTGGCACTCTAGAAGCCCTTCAAAACACTTTCTTTAGAAGCCTTAAAGTATACATGTATGGTAGCTGTGTATGTTTTTAGGTCAAAATATGTTGATGCACACTCAAGATGTGGCCCCAACCATTGAAAAACTGACTTTTATCGAGCATTTCTCAATATATCTTGCTCAACCAACCTTCAAGGAATTTGATAAATTAATAGGGAAAGAGTTACGTAATATTTGATCTAAACCGACTCAATCTCTCACCCTTTCTGCTGGTACAGTCGGTGCAGATCAAACGTTACGTAAATCCTTGCTTATTAATTTATCAAAATCCTTAAAGGTTGGTTGAGCAAGATGCATTGAGCAACGCTCGATAAAAGTCTGTTGTTCAACGGTTGGGATAACATCTTGAGTATGCATCAACACATTTTGACCTAAAACAAACACAGCAACCCTCTCTGTATCCTTTAAGGCTTCTGAAGAAAGTGTTCTAAAAGCCTTCTTTAATGCCACAATTTCAAAGATGGTGTTCCTGATCGAGCTCACAAGAGACCAGGAACTCTATACCAAATTTAAAGATGACAACGACAAACTTGAAGATCGAATTGACAAGCTAGAGGCAAGCTTAAAAATTATCGGGATTCGTATACTACAGCAAGCCTCTGATCTTCTCCAAGGAATTTTGAAAGCATGATAAGGAAAGAAAACACAATCAATTAATCCATATTGCTAAGGAAGTAATGATACTCAATTTGCCTTTTAATCTCATTTGTGGATCCGATCAGGTCAACAACAGTGGACCTAATCGAAACCACAAACAAGAAGGCATGAGGTGCAATTAAAAATTCATAAATTTCCACCTTCGTTTAGATTCCTTACTTTAACTACATTTGCTATTGGCAAAAGTTTTCTGGACTTACTGTACATCATTTCAACCCTCGATGCCTGTAAGGATGCTTTCTTGGTCTTTTGCTATTTTCTATCTATGTGATAATCCCGACCACGCTACCTAGTCTCATCTCTCTAGAAAAGTGACCATCTGTACTATTTTTCTTTTAGAGAGACAACAGATGAATTTACATTACCAGATACACTTTTATATTTGCACTTGATTTAGATTTCTCATATTTTAAGATAATTTCATCGTTCAGATTCACTAGAAGTTACCTTTATACCCTATGTCTCTTCTTCAATTAGCTCTCAGATGATATAGTCTTTCATCAACACCCTTTTCCCTCGTAGGCATTCTCCTTCGGCTCCTTCTGACGTATAATCATTTCTCGATCAACCCTTCCATATAAATTTAGGCCAGGGGAATTTCTATTGGTTTTCGTTCTTATTTGATGCAGTGCTAGGCTTCGAAGGCGTTCTCAGAGTCTAATGCACACTTAAAGTTAAGTCCAATCGCTATTGGATCTCTGCAATGACAACAAATATTGATCCCTTCTCAAAACTTGACACGCATAAACACGAGCAACAACCGTCAGTAATTTGTAACAGTGTATGTACACCATATTCATGGGGCCCTCAGCCTTATCAATTCAAACCCATCAAATTAACTGTATGATGCAGGATCTTGTTTGAATGATCAGTGCCTAATCGGTTAAAAATTGCATTCACAATAATATTATACTTTGTGTGTGTTGTCCCGGTGACCTTATCAGTAATACTTACTTAACTCCCATACATATGATAGTGGATCCATCTTCATGCGCTGTAATGCCCCGAATCTGGTACCCGGAATGCTACACGATGCTCATGACCCCGAAGGACCACAAGCTAACCCATGACTGATATTTGTACTTGTACACTGCATAATATGACATAATAATGCAGAAACATGCACTGAAAGGCCATAAGGTTCAATACTGAACATGATCTGAATGATATAACATCTGTGTGGGGTAATAGAATACTCAAAATAAAACTGAACACACTGAAGTCTGAAATATGACAGTCTAGAAAGCCTCTAACTGATTGAACTATCTGAGAAAGGAGTTTATGGGACATGTACCCAACTAACTCCAACTAATAAACTAATTAATGAGATAATAGAGAAATAATCATGTCCTCAAAGGATGAGGACTCACTGCTAACTCTGACTACTGATATCTGAAATCTACTGATGCTCTGGAGTTCGTGTCTCTAAACCTATGGTATAAGACACCATAGTGCAAATGCGTTAGTACTTTAAATATACTGGTATGCATGTAAGTTGGCTGAATGCATGGGGTTCATATGCATGAACAATACTGGCTAACTGACTTATATGAACGTAAGAATACATGCATGCATACATAGTAACTATATCTGAAATCGTGATAACATAAGTATGTTGATGACTAACATAACTAATGACTGAATTATGATAACTAATAACATGAGTGACTATATCTGGCGGTCCTATATCTAATGGAACTAGCTGAGTTCTATATTGTATCTGAGTTGACTGTATCTGACAGTCCTGAATTCTAAAGAAGTATCTGAGCTCTTTTACTGAGATTGATACTGAGACTGTGGGAGGTAGTCATCTAACCGACATGCCCTAAATGACGCATTATAGCTAAATTGGGGTCCAATCTATGCCCTGATTAGAAGGGTGACAATACCATGCCACTGGTAAGGACAACATGTGAGTGACCCAAATATAACAGGTAACTCTAATAAGAACGGTGGGAACCCTCGTATAGCAGGTTAAGCCACCTCATCTACCCTTATATAGCAGGATATGATGTCTCAATCTATGCTGGCTACATAGTTCTGGAATGCAAGGACTGCTTCCAAGAATCACACCCTCATATAACAGGTGAGTTCCCACCCTTGGGTTCGCTCGGTGATAATTTCTACTCCCATCTGAATAGACACTGAACATGATTTACTGAACTAAACATGGACTAAGTTACTTACTTCTGTTGACTGACGGAATACTACTGACATCTGGCAACTGACTGAGTTTATGAGATCATGGAGATTTCCTGAGTCATTAGACTGTCTGAAGTATAAGGATCATAGCTTAACTGAGAGTATCATGGAAACATGACATGGCTCTAGGCACACAGCTAATATTTTGGGTACAAGTACCTCCAGGACTCGATGGAAGAAAACTGACCAAGCATAACTTACTTGAACATATAACTAACATCATAATCCATAATACATTTATAGAAGCATTCCATCAAATCATGTGATAGGAATAACTTGTACATACATGGGGATTTCATGGTATCATGCTAGTTAGGCACTTTTCCTTCATCTAGGCATTTAATAAAACATATTGTAGGCATCGTACATGTAAACATCATTGTACAATAATTAAACATAATGGTTCAATTCTAATTTCATCATTCAAGGGTTTAGTCATAGGTTTGCATGAATCTATATCTATAATAATTTAACCCATATAGAATTTATCACTCAACATGGAGTAGAATTCAATTTCTTATTATCCACATGAACAAGAGTAGCCCAATCATGAAATTCAAAAGGAAATCCATAAACTTAAACTTGAAAAGAGATTCTTGGGCTTCATGGACGGAAGGAGTCCATGAATGAACACTATGCATACCTTGGTTCGTGATTTCGTGAAGATTGATGGAGAAAATTCTTGATTCTGAATCTTCTATGAAAAGCCCTAGGTTGTTCTTAAGAGGTTTTTTGAGAGAAGAGAGTGTATTTTTGGTAAAAGTGGCTGAATCACGTGTTAAAGGTCTTAAATAAGGGTGGAAAATTGACCTTTTTAACCCTGGGCACGTCTTGTAATTTCAGTAAAAATTTCCTGAATTGAACCCCTGGCATGAGCGACGCTATCGCGTCGTGTCACTGGAATTTGATAATTGGAAAACTGAGGGATGGCGCGACATGGAGCCATCGCGTTGCCCCTTCTTTTCCGACCTGGAACTTTGGTGCGATATGGAGGAAATTGCCCTGAGACACTGGAAAAGGACAATTGCCATTTTAGCTTGTGGCGCAACGCGCCACTGACCAATATGGTGCTGATTTACAATGGGAACTTGAAATAATCGTAACTTCTGACCCGGTTATCGGATTTGGGAGAATCTTATATCGATGGAAAGCTTATTGAACTTCCTATATGAAAAAATGTAAAAATCTTTAAAATTCCTCATGGAATAATCATCATTCAATTTGGAAGCTAATACTAGACATTCTTGAGATGAAATTAGCTAGGAAAAAGTATGGGGTATTACACGCACCTTATTCTTCCTAGCCCATCTATGAATTAAATTGAATAAATAGATGACTAGAAAGTTACAACAGATGCCACATCTATTTAAATTGTGAAATAATTATAGACATTTATTACAACAGATGATTAATTTGTAGCAACATATGACATATCTGTTGAAAACGCAAACAGATATATCAATCTGTTGCAACAGATTGTCAATATGTTATAAGTTATCTGACTGATGGAATATATTTTGCAACAGATTATCCATCTCTTAGATTTATTTTAAAGCAATTTTTTTTCTTTCCGAAATACAATAAAAGTTAAAATGTTGTAATTAGATCCATTTTTTTAATTTACATATTTGAAAAGTCATTAGTTTTATTTAATTAAGGGATATGAATAGTCGGGGCTTTTTATTTGACTAAGTCACCTCTTCTAATTCAATCATTTATAAATAGGTCCCTCCAGCCTCCTTTCCTTACTCTCACTCGTTCATTCTACTACTCTTACAATACAAATATGAATGATCCAGATTCGTATAAAAAGATTCATATCGAGTCATTGCGGGAACTTTAAAGGCAGTTTGATGAACTCTAGAGGGATTTGGCCCACTTCGGAGCAAGGCTGAGGGCCCTACTGCAGCCGGATGAAAATTATTTGGTTGACAATAATAATAGTAATAATAATAGTAATGATAATAATAATAATAGTAGTAATAATAATTAGGTAATGTTTTTTGTTTTAGCATATGTATTTTCCTTTTTTATATCGGATCTAGCTAAGGGATGCAAAAATCTATGTTTGGTTTGGTCGACTTTAAATTTTTAATTCCTATTTCATATTTAATTATCATTCTATTTATTCCTTATTCTCAATATGTCGACGGTTGGAGGTAGGGATTGAGCATTTGTGGCAACAGAAATCTGATGCGACAGATGGATCATATGTTGCAACAGGCAGTTATTAATAAAAAAGGGTTATTGTTGAGAGGATGGTGAAAAGTCATGATTCTCCTATTATTTAATGTGAAAAATGATTCATAAATAAATAATAATGAAATGAATTTAAATGATATACACAATATTTATAACCGTAAAAGAAAGATTATTTAATAAAAAAAAGTCACAACATTGGATTAATTAAGTTATATGATGATTATTTGTTAAGAAAAAGGTGAATAGTCATGACCGTGACTTTTTGTCTAAACACATTAAACAAACAAACAATGTTGTTGATGCATCAAATTCCCCATCTGTTTTGATTGATGGTATATCTATCTCAACAGATGTGTTATTTGATGCAACGGATATACAATTTGTTGCCATAACTCAATAAAAATGGTTATTATTTTATTAAAGAAATGGTTATTGAAAAGGTGTCTTCGATTTTTAAATTGAGAAAACGGTTATTTAAATTTAAGAACTAATTAATAATAATAAGCTGAAAAGTCATGACTTGTCACAATAATAAAAAACTCACCAGCTTGATTTAATTAAGTCATTTATTTTCACAGAAAATAATAAGGAAATAAATGATAAACACAATTTATAACCGTAAAAAAATAATTATTTAATTAGAATAATTGACGTTAATATTAAATAGGCGCCATTTCTTTTCACAAAAAATATTTTTATTTTTAAATCTGTTTTATTAATTTATATAATAAAAAAGTCAGCAAATTTGGATTAATGATATGATGATAATTTTAAAAAAAAAGATAGATTATATGTTGCAATAGATATATTGTCTGGTGCAAAAGGTTATTTATTAGTTACAACATATGATATATCTGTTGTCACAGATGAGTTATCTGGTGCAACAGGTATAGTTTCTATTGTCACAACTCAATAAAAATGATTCCTGGAAAGAACTAATTATTAATAATAATAAGCTTAAGAGTTATGACTTATCACAATATTTAATTAAGTCATAAATTTTTACAGTAATCAAGAATGTCATTAATAAATGGAGGTGAACAGTTGCGCCTTTAAATTTGTTTTATTAATTTATATACTAAAAAGGTTAGAAAATTTGAATTAATGATATGATGATAATTGTTTTTTAAAAAGATAGATTATATGTTGCAACAGATATATTATCTAATGCAACAGGTTGTTTATTTGTTGCAACAGATGATATATCTGATGTCACATATGAGTTATCTGATGCAACAGAAATAGAACTTGTTGTCACAGCTCAATAAAAACGATTCTTGGAAAGAACTAATTAATAATAATAAGCTGAAAAGTCATGACTTATCACAATATTGCTTAATTTAATTGAGTTATAACTTTTCACAATAAGCAAGAATGGCATTAATCAATTTGAATAATTGACGTTAATATTAAATGGCATCATTTCTTTTCACAAAAAATATTTTTGTTTTTAATCTATTTTATTAATTTATATAATAAAAAAATCAACAAATTTGGATTAATGATATGATGATAATTTTTTTAAAAAGGATAGATTATATGTTGCAACAGATATATTATCTGATGCAACAGGTTGTTTATTTGTTGCAACAGATGATATATCTGATGTCACACGAGTTATCTGATGCAACAGATATAGAACCTATTGTCACAACTCACTAAAAATGGTTCTTGGAAAGAACTAATTAATAATAATAAGCTGAAAAGTCAGGACTTATCACAATATTGCTTAATTTAATTAAGTTATAACTTTTCACAGTAAGCAAGAATGACATTAATCAATTTGAATAATTGATGTTAATAATAAATAGGCGCCATTTCTTTTCACAAAAAATATTTTTATTTTTAAATCTATTTTATTAATTTATATAATGAAAAAGTCAAAAAATTTGAATTAATGATATGATGATAAATTTTTTTAAAGAAAAAGATAGATTATATGTTGCAACAGATAGATTATCTGACACTCAGAACACCAAATGTTGACTGAAATTAACTATAATGACTTTTAAATCCTCTAGAAATCACAAACTCACTTAGAACATTTCCGATCACATCGGAAACCACGCCAATCGTTTTCACACTCTAAATAACATGTAGCAATTACGACAAAAGGCAAAATGATCAAACACAAATAATGCAGGATTTCACAATTCAGTTCATCATACTTTCCTATACAACTGTATCCAACTAATTCAACAATAACAACATACTTTTCCAGCAATCTTTATTTATCCAACATGCTAAGATATTTGTCCAATTTAAAAAATAAAGAGATAATTTATCATTTTGTGTCTAGTTTACCCATGTTATTAAATACTATTCTCATTTAGCAATAATACTTGTCCACATTTGACTTGATGCACAACTCAAGAATAATAGATAATAGATAATAGTACTCCTCCTATTCACTTTCACTTGTCACATGTCGACTTGTTACACCCATTAAGAAAATAATAATTGACATGCCTATTTTTACTATACTATACCTATTAATTGATATTTAGTATTATGTATTTAAAAATAATTTGAGGAATAAGTAATCATCCATTGTTTTTCAATCTAAACAAGTACTGTTAGATTTCTATGTTTAGTAAAAACAAGTAAAAATTGAACGGAGCGAGTATTTTTTTCTACCCAATATAAGTGTGAATATGGAAGTGCAAAATATTCATATTTGAGAGCTAAATTGAAAATGGCAACAACAACAATTATGAATAGAAAGATAATTAAGCCTTCCTCCCCCACTCCTTCTTCGCTTAGACATCTCAATCTCACTTTGATGGATTACACAAATATTCCTCACTATATCCCAATTGCCTCCTTTTACTCTATACCTAAAAATTGTAACATAAACCAAATATCACACATTCTTGAAAGTTCCCTTTCAAAAGTATTATCCTCTTATTATCCCTTCGCGGGACAATTCAAGGATAATAATAGCTATGTCGATTGCAACGACTTAGGTGTTGAGTATTTTAATGATCCAAGACTGACCCTAGTCATTACATGGTGCTTATGTACTGAGGGACCACAAGCTAACCCATGAGCTGGAACCTGCTATGAGCACTAAATAATATAGTCATGAATGCGGAAAAATAACTTAAATGCCATAAAGTTTTAATATAGGAAAAACAACTGTCTGAATCTAAAAAAAATACTGATAAACTGAATAACTAACTGACTGTAGTGTCTGAAAAGACTCTTAGCCTGACTAACTGAGAGTTGATGGGACAGGCCCCCAACTAACTCTACTAACTACTGAAATAAAGACATGAAGTAAAGTAATCTGTCCTCGGATGATGAGGACTCACCACTACTACTGTACTGCTGATAATCTGAGAATCTAGGTACGATCTGGGAACTAAGCTTTAACACCTATGATATAAGACATCATAGCGCAAAAGAAAAATATGCGATCAGTACTTTGAATATACTAGTATGCTAAATGAGGTAGACTGATATGCAAGGTTTCATGAATGGAAGTAATAAACTATCTGGATATACATGTAAAGCATGGAGTACAGAGCATAGGACATGAAGCCTATAGCTATTTAAGATATATAAGGCATGTAATTACTGTATATGCATGAGAGTCTGTAAATACTAAAAATATGTGAAAATTTGTGGACACTAAAGAAGTATGACCAGGCATATAACATGGACTAAGTAAAATCTGTAATCTGAAGTACTGGAAAATATACTGATATTTGTATGCCTTGATGAAGCAACACTAAGACTGAATAACTGAAATGGAACTATAATTGAGACTGTATCTGAGACTATGGGAGGTATCATCTAAACGATATGCCCCAATTTGAGCTAATCGGGGTCCAACCTGTAACCCTAATTGGAAGGGTGTTAATAGCGTGCCACAGGTACTAATATTGGCTGTGTGGATCCACTAAACTGATATAATGTCCAAAGGACTAAAGGTGTCAAGCCTAAACTGATAGGTGACCCCTGCGAGATAGTCAAACCTAATCTGACAGGTGACTACTCATATCCTAAACTGGCTACGTAGTTCTGGAGTATAGGGACTGCTACTAATGACTCTTCCTATCTGACAGAGAAGCCTTCATCCTTATACTCGCTCGGTACTAAGTCCTACTCCCAACTGAAAGACACTGAAATACTAAACTGTTATGAGTTTAATGACTGATATCTAACTATTCTGATAATGCTCATAGTATAATCTGGAGACAATTCTGTAATATACTGAGACTAGACAAATAAAACAGCTATAGTTTTTGGGTATTCAACACCCCCAAGACTCAAAAGCAATAATAGTAAAATAATATCAAGCTTAGAGGACATAGAATGAAAACCTTTATCAAATATTCATTCTTGTAAGCATTTTATCAAACACTTAGTGTTCATAGTTTAAGCCACTCATGAAAAATAGCATAAAATTTAAATAATAGCATGAGTTCAACACCAATGACACTTAATCATGAGTTAATTCGAAGAATGACGATATTGAGACATGTGGGAATTGATATCAACGATAATCTCATTAAAACAAGGCATAAAATCTATATTCATGGAAGTTCATGGAGACTCATGGTTTAAAATCACAATTAAATATCATGAATCTTGAAAATATGATAACTTTATAATTAAAATCGGATACTTGGACACTATGGGTGAAAGGAACCCATGGATGAACATTTAACATACCTTAATGGATGAATTTCTCGGAGTTCTTAGTGAGTTCTTGAGCTTGTTCTTGATTCTCTTGAAACTAGGGTTTTGCTATTAGGGAGAGGATGTTTTAATTTCTTGAGAAGAGTGAGTAAATAATGGCATAATAGGGCATTTAGGGCTTTAATCCCATGTTTAGGATGACTAGAATGAGAGAAAAAGACCTAAAAGCCCTTGGAAATTAAATCTTGGAATTAACAGAAATTTCCCGATTTTCACCCTTGGCGCGACGCAGCATTATCGCGTTGTGTCACTGGAATCAAACGACTGGTAACTGAGGGGTCGGTGCAATGTGGTGGAATCGCGGTGCCCCTTTGATTCTAAAATCTGGACTCATCGCGACGCGGTGGTATCGCATAGGGTCACTGGAAATTGACAATTCTGAACTGGGCCTATGGCGTGATGCACCATAATCACGGACCCTTACTGGAAAAATGACAATAGCAATTTACACTGGCTCCATGACACGCTGATTGGCAAAATGACAGTATTTAACGACTGAATCTTAAAATCGCAATAACTTCTTACCCGGTTATCAAATTTAGGTGAATTTTATATCGTTGGAAAGCTAATTGAATTTCCTACGCAATGGTAGGCTCTAAACTGAAAAATAATGAGTGTTTCAGAAATTTTATATGTGAACACTAATGTATAGGGACTTAGATTATGCTAGGAAAATGTGAGGTATTACAATATCTCCCCCTTGGGATCATTCATCCATGAAGGAAACTGGTTAAGCTAAGGAAACTAATGGACTAAACTTACATAGTGAATATGTATGCCTAATGCATGGAATGCATGAATGAACTAATTCTTGAATGCACAACTGACATGAACATAATGTGCAGCTAAAATTGAGCATGATAGAGAAAAATCTTAAGAAGATTGGCACCTTATACTGAATCTGGATTTGTGGAGAAAAGATGAGGTTACTTAGTCCGCATATCTGCCACTGCTTCCCAAGTGGCTACCTCAAAGTACTGGTTTCACTAAAGAACTTTGACTAGTGGAACTTCTTTGTTCCTTAGTCTACGAACTTGATGATCAAGAATTTTAACCGGAACTTCCTCATAGGAAAGACTGTTCTGAATATCTACACTCTCTAAGGGAACAACTATAGCTGGATAACCAATATACTTTTTCAATAATGAGACATGGAACACTGGGTGTACTGAGGCTAAATCTAAAGGAAACTCAAAATTGTAAGCTACCTTTTTGAAATGACTGAGAATTTTGAAGGGACCAACATATCAGGGACTGAGTTTCCCTTTCTTTCCGAATCTCTTCACTCCCTTCATGGGAGAGATTTTTAGGTATATAAAATCACCGAACTCAAAATTGAGATCCTTTCTTCTCACATCTGCATATGATTTATGTTAGCTCTGGGCAGCCCTAAGCCTTTCTCTGATTAACTGGACCTTCTCTAAGGCATCAAATACCAAGTCAGGCCCTACTACTGCAGCCTCACCTACTTCAAACCAACCAATTGGAGATCTACATCTCCTGTCATAGAGAGCCTCAAATGGAGCCATACGAATATTGGAATAATAGTTATTATTGTATGCGAACTCAATCAAAGGTAAGTGGTAATCCCAACTACCTTTAAATTCAACTAAATATGCTCTCAGCATATCCTCAAGAGTCTGAATGGTCCTCTTTGCTTGACCGTCTATCTGAGGGTGGAAGGTTGTACTGAGGTAGACTTGGTTACCAAGACCCTTTTAGAATGCTTTCCAGAAGTGAGAGGTAAAATGGGTACCTCAATTCGAGATGATAGATAATTGAACACCATGCAACCTAACCAACTCCCTGAGATAGAGATTGGCATAGTCCTCAACTGAATAAGAGGTATGGAATGGCAAGAAATAAGTTGATTTGGTCAACCTACCTACGATAACACAAATAGAATCATGCTGATGATGAGTACGAGGCAAACCTATCACAAAATCTATGTTCACTTCTTCCCATTTCCATATGGGAATACTGAACTTCTGCACGGACCCATTAGGCTTTTGGTGCTCAATCTTAACTTGCTGACATGTAGAGCACGTAGCTACAAGCTTGCAATATCTTTCTTCATCCCACTCCACCAATAGATCTCTCGCAAGTCGCGGTACATCCTGGTGACCCTTGGATGAATAGAATAACATGCACCATGCACTTTTTTAAGAATTCGTTGCCTCAAACCATCTACACCAGGCATATACAATCTATCCTGACAGCGCAACACACCATCTCCCCCTTCGGAGAAAACCTCCACTTTCTGATCTCTGACTGATTCCTTCAACTTAACTAAACTGGGATCTCTATCCTACTTTTCCTTTACCTCTGAAACTAGAGATAATTCTGAGCTACTCTGTACCCATACACTACCTTCTGATGAATCGACTAAGTGAACACCTAGTCGAGAAAATTGATGAACTTCCTGAGCTAACTTCTTTTTACCATCCTCCACATGAGCTACACTACCTATAGACAATCTACTGAGAGCATCAGCCACTACATTGGCCTTACCTGGATGATACAGAACACTCATGTCATAATCCTTTAATAACTCTAACCACCTTCTCTGATGCAAATTCAAATCTTTCTGAAAAAAGACATACTAAAGACTTTTGTGATTTGTGAACACATCTACATGCACCCTATACAAGTAATGCCTCCAAATATTTAAGGAAAATACTACAGTTGCTAGCTTAAGATCATGAGTCAGATAATTCTTTTCATAGGTCTTGAGCTGTCTAGAGGCGTAGGCTATGACCTTACCTCTTTGTATGAGAACACAACCCAAACCTACTCTAGATGTATCATAGTACACAACAAACCCATCGGAACCATCTGGTAGAGTAAGAACTATGGCTGAGGTGAGTCGAGTCTTCAACACTGGAAAACTCTTCTCGCAAGAATCTGACCACTGAAACTTAACTTTCTTTTGAGTTAATTTGAACATGGGGGATGCAATAGAAGAAAATCCTTCAACAAACTAACGGTAATAGCAAGCTAAACCCAAGAAACTCCTGATGTTTGATGGAGAGATGGGTCTAGGCTAATTTCTTACCACTTTGGTCTTTTAAGGATCAACCCTAATGCCATCACCAGAAATAATTTGGCTAAGGAAAGCTACTGATCTTATCCAGAATTCACACTTACTGAATTTAGCGAACAACTAGTGAACTCTAAGAGTCTGAAGTACTATTCGGAGGTGGTCTGCATGATCATTTTCACTATGAGAATAGACAAGAATGTCATTAATAAAGACTATGATGAACATGTCCAAGTACTTCTTGAACACTCGGTTCATCAAGTCCATGAAGGCTGCTGGGGCATTGGTAAGACCAAAGGACATGACTATAAATTCAAAGTGACCATACCGAGTTCGAAAAGCAATTTTCAGAATATCACATTCTTTGACTCCAAGCTAATGATAGCTTGATCTGAGGTCTATCTTGGAAAAGTAACAAGCACATTGAAGTTGGTCAAACAAGTTATCAATTCTAGGAAGTGGGTATTAATTCTTAACTGTGACCTTGTTCAACTGATGGTAGTTAATGCACATTCTAAGGGAACCATCTTTCTTACGCATGAACAGGACAGGTGCACCCCATGGGAAGATGCTGGGCCTGATAAATCCCTTATCTAGGAGGTTCTTTAATAGTTCTTTCAACTCTTTGAGTTCAGCTGGAGCCATTTTGTATGGCAAAATAAATATAGGTGGAGTATCTAGGAGAAGGTCTATTCCAAAGTCAACTTCCCTTTCGGGAGGAACTCCGGGAAAATCTTTAGGAACATATTTGAGAACTCATTTACTACTAGGACTTACTCAAGAGTAGGAGATTCTGAGTTAGAGTCCTTGACTCGCACAAAATAGTAGACACACCCCTTGGATATCATCTTTCTCGCTCTAAGGTACGAAATAAATTGACCCCTAAGAACTATAGTACTACCTTTCTATTCAAGGACTGGTTCATTTGAGAACTGAAATGGACTATTTTGTTTCTACAATCAACTGAGGCATAACATGAGTGGAGCCAATCCATGTCGAGAATAACATCAAAATCTATCATCTCTAACTCCAAGAGATCAACTGAGGTAAATTTCTGAGATATTGTGATCGGACAGTTCCTGTAGACCTGTCTGGCTACAATAGAAACACCTACTAGAGTAGATATTTAAAAGGGATCTACTAGAGTGTCGAGACTAACTCTAAAATTGGCGGCTATATATGGAGTTACAAAAGAAATAGAAGCTCCAGGGTCTAGTAAAGCATAAATATGTAAGTGAAAGACCTACAACATACCAATAACTATGTCAGGAAAATTTTCCTGATCTTGACGGGACTGAAGAGCATATAAGAAGTTCAGACGCTGACCACTAGTAGCACTGGAAGTAGCACCCTACTAAGTTGGGTGACCAGATAGAACGGATGATTGATGGGACTGGCCCTGTTGGCACACATCCCTACATTTTTTAGCAACTACCCAAAACTCCCAAATCTGATGGCCTAACTTGCCACACCCGAAGCACACATCACACCCACTCTACACTTACCCTGATAGTGTATGCCATATTTCTAACATACAGGATTAGTACGAGCACTTCGAACACTAACCTGGGAATTAGAGCCTGGTGTCTTATCCCTATTATCGTTTCTGAATTTGGGTACTAGGGTGTTGGATAAAGAAGGTACTGGGGCTAAAGACCTATGATAAAATTGAGGACAGTTACCACCCTCTAACTTAGGCTGATTGACATTAAAACTACCCATCCTAGCTCTCTTGTTTCCCCCCTCTCTCTCCTTAATCTTCTGCTTCTCTATCTGTTGAGCATGGACCATCAATCTAGAAAATTCCATCTCACTAATCAGCATTGCGGTCCTACACTCCTTAACCACACTATCAGATATGCTAGACACAAACTTGCTCATCTTAGACCTACTATTAACTACCACATGAGGAGCATATCTAGCTAACTGAGTGAACTTAAGAGAATGCTCCCTCACACTCATGCTGCCTTACCTCAAATTAATAAATTCTAACACATTCACCTCTCTTAAATCTAATGGAAAGAATCTATCCAAGGAAGTTGTGGCAAACTCTTCCCATTCTATAGGCCTTAGATCAACACCTCTATCAATTTTCCACTATTTGAACCAATTATGGGATACATCCTACAATTGATATGCAACCAAATCGCACTCTGATTAGACGGCACCCCCATAGAATCCGTTATCTTCTAAACCATATCTAAGAATTCCTGTGGATCCTCTTCAGACTTGGACCCCATGAAAGAAGGGGGATTTATCTAGGAAAAGTCTCAAATTTTAGTTGCAATATTATTGCTACTGTATTGGCTAGAACAGCAGTTGGTCATTCATTCTGTGCTACTACGGAGTTTGTTAGAGTAGTAATAGGAAGCTCTAAATTCTGTGTGAGAGACATGCTCGTCCAAAGGATCTGCCTGGATGGGCTGAGGGGTTGGCTGAGTTCCTGTTCTTCTTCCGTTCTTCTTGGAAGGCATGTTCTGTAAACGGAAGGAGTAAATGGATTATACTAAGAGTTTAACTTGAGCTCATGCCCACTCCGACGACATGAATACTAAAAGAAGTGAAACTTTTCCTAAATGCCTTGTAGCCTCTCGTCCATAAGTGTAGCGCTCAACACACCCATGTACAAAACTCTACTCGATGTGTCTTTCAGACTTCCTAGGATACTTTAAAACCTTAGGCTCTGCTACTATTTTTGTAACGACCCGAGACTACCCCTTAGTTGTTACACAGTCTTTACAGTCCTGAGGGACCACAAGCTAACTCATGAGCTGGTACCTGCTATGAGAACTGAATAATATAGTCATGAATGCGGAAAAATAACTGAAATACCATAAGATTTTAATATCTGAATTCAAAACTAAAATATAAATCTAGGAAAAACAACTATCTGAATCTAACAAAATACTGATAAACTGAATAACTAACTGACTATAGTGTCTGAAAAACCTCTAAGACTGACTGACTTAGAGTTGATGGGACATGCCCCCAACTAACTCTAATAACTACTGAAATAAAGACAAGAAGTAAAGTAATCTATCCTCGGAAGATGAGGACTCACCACTATTACTGTGTTGCTGATAATTGGAGAATCTAGGTGCGATCTGAGAACTGAGCGTTGACACCTATGATATGAGACATTATAGAGCAAAAGAAAAGTATGAAATCATTACTTTGAATGTACTGGTATGCTAAATGAGGTAGGATGATATACAAGGTTTCATGAATTAAAGTACTAAACTGTAACACCCTGTAAAATTCCCGAGTCCTTAGAGCTTCTAAAGCATGCTAATAAAGGTTTAACACTTAGAAAATTTGGCTAAGTTTTGAAACTTTTCCATTCCATAAGCCTTCAAAACTTTGATGAATTATTTCGTGACCTTTTCGACCTCCGTTTCTTGATTTTCTTGTAGTGTTGCTATAGGGCAAGTCAAGAGTACATCCCGGGTGAGTTTCAGAATTTTTAGACAAGCCTAAGGTCGTGTTTAGGTTGGCAAAAAAGAATCTAAAGGCTATAGAGTGGCGTTGCCCATCTTAGAGCCTTGGCTCCCTCCCTCAGTAGCAAGGCGCCACCCAACCTACAAAAGGCTCTGGGAAAAGCCCCGCCTTTCCATAGCTCTTGTGCCCAATTTTTCAGCATTTCACTTCTGTGTTTCCAAGGGAAATTTGGTCAAATCCCACCCTTATATAAGCTTCTTTAACATGAGATTCATCATATTTTCACCCAAAATATAAGGTTTTGTCTTAATTTTCCTCAAGAACAAGAATAAGGGTTTCTATTGAAGGTTTAAAATCAAGAAAATTCCACTGTTAATTTTTCAAGAATCTTATAGCAAAGTATGTTTGATATTGATTCTTGGGTTCCTTCCACCCAAGAAGTTCAAGAATCCTCTTTAAAGTTTCAAAGATTTTATTTTTATGAGTTCCCATGATTTATGTGAATATAATTTGAAGTTCATGTTGTTGATATGTTTTGATTAATGATTTGATTATAAAGATTCAAGCTTTGACCTTAGTATGTGTGATTATGTGATGTTCATGATAAAAGCCCTTCAATAAGCATGTTAAATTATGTAATCATATTAATTTGGGGTCTTGAATGTTGTATGATCAAAGTGTGCCTCCTACATGTTTGAGAAATTGCTTATATGAAGAAAATAGTACCATTGTAGCATGTTAAGTGTAAAACCCCCAATTTTGTGACAAGTAATACATGTCAAGTGTTTGTTGTAATGCCAATATGAGTGAAGTATGATACGTTGCATGTACTCTCTATTCATGTGGGTTCCTTGTTGAATAAGTTATGAGACAATAGCATTCCTCCATATACAATTACATGTTTAAGATTCCCGAGTGCTTGAAGTGATACTTCCTTGATCATGTTGCGAATGATAGTCTATTGTCGTGTTGTTACACAAGAGTTGTCATGCCTTATTTATTTATGCTATCGACCTCTGGGGGTATTTATACCCGAAAACTTAGCTGCTTGTCTAGATCCAGGTCAGTCTCAAGATAATATCAGTCATGATATGATTAGTAGATTTTAGTTACTGACAGAAGTTAAGAAAACTCAGTAAATCGCAGTATCCAGTCTAATCCAGTTCAGAACTCAGTTCAGACCTCAGTAGTATTTTGTATTCAATTCAAATTTCAGTAAAGCTCCATAAGTTACAGAACTCAATCGTATTCAGACAGAAAGTAGAATTTAGAAGTATTCCATCAGACAATGGAATCAAGTAAACTCAGTCAGATCAGTCAAGTAAGATAATCAATAACAGATTCAGATCAGTCTAAGTTCAGTTAATAATCAGTTCAGTGTCTTTCGGTTGGGAGTAGGAACTAGCACCGAGTGAGTGCAGGGATGATGGCTTTCCCGTTAGACAGGTAGAGTCTTTAGGAGAAATCCCTGAACTCCATAACTGCGTAGCCAGCACAGGACCAGGAGTCACATATTAGATTAAGGATTGACTATCATACTGCCTTAGGCTTGACTTCCTGTCCTGGGTCACTCATTAGAGAGTCCTGACCATAGCAAAGGTCTTTACCGATGGCACGGTATTGACACCCTTCCAGCTGGGGATAATAGGTTGGACCCCACTGGTTAGATTCGGGGCATGTCGGTTAAGTGAGAACTCCCATAATTACAGTTTCAGCTCCAGATTCAGTCTCAGTCAAGATCTTAGATAGTTCTTCAGATTTAGGATCGTCAGATACGGTCACACAACTTAGTAAGGAACTTAGATAGTTCCACAGATTCATACATCACCCACTAGATAGGCTTGATCTTGAACTCAGTCAATTATTATTATTATCCTTATCAGTATCAGAGAATCCATAGATCACCTGATAGATAGGCCTGATCTCAAACTCAGCCCAATATTTCTATTATTAAAAGATTCAGAGATCTTCCATTAGATAGGTTTGATCTCAGATACAATAATTCCTTATCATTGTTAGTAGATGCAGAGATCATCCATTAGAGGGGCTTGATCTCAGATTTAGTCAGTCGATAGTAGCAAGTTTAGAACTTAGTTATTAGTAAGACTCAGATATTCAATCTCCCAGTGCTAGTGAATTCAGATGTCATTAATAATAAGCTCAGTTGTCAAAAGTTCAAGTGTTTAGAAGTTAGTATTCAGTGTTTCCATGATTTTAGCTATAATTTATGCAATCATGCATGTATCCTCATTCAGCATATTCAAATTATTCAGTTAGTATTGTTCGTGCATAAGCCCTTACATTTAGCAATACCTCATCTAGCATACCAGTACATTTAAAGTACTGACGCATACTTTTTTTTGCTATGGTGTCTTATACCATAGGTTCCGAAGCGCAAGATCTAGAAAATCCTTAGCAGTCCTGATTCAGTCACCAGCGATAGACATAGTAGTGAGTCCTCATCATTCTAGAATGATCTTAACTTATTATTGAATTAGACTCAGTTTATTTTCAGTAGATGGAGTTAGTTGGGGATATGTCCCATCAAATCCACAGTTCAGATAGTTTAGAGGTTTTTCAAATAGATGTATCAGTATTATGATTTCAGTTTTTGATATTTTAGATGTTTTGAACCTTATGGAAAGTTTCTGCCAATTTTTTGCATTTTTTATATTATATTATGTAGTGCTCAGGTACAGATATCCGTAGAGGGTTAGCTTGTGGTCCTTCGGGTCATGAGCACCGTGTGGCATTCTGATTATAAAAAATTAGGGCGTTACAAACTTGGTATCAGAGCTTAAGGTTCAATAGTTTCCTAGGAGTCTGAAAATCCACATCTAGTAGAGTTTTGTGCATGGGTGTGTTGCGCGTCACATTTATGTACAAGAGTCTATAAGATGTTTTTAGGAATAGTTTCCCTTTTTTCAGTAGTCATGTTGTGAGAGTGAGCATAAACTCAAGTTAATCCTCAGTCTAATCCATCACTTTCTTCCATTTATAGAGTATGCCTCCTCACAAAGCTAATGCCCGTAGGGATGATAACCAGCCACCTCAGCCTATAGATCCTCCGAATAAGAATGTGTCACATACAGAGTTTCAGGTAGCTTTTCAAGCGCTAGCCCAAGCTATGACGACTAATGTTTAGGGTAACCGTCAAGATGCAGCCCCACCTCAGCAAGATGGGGGTTGAGCCATAGCCAAAATCAGAGATTTCATGAGAATAAACCCGCCAAAATTCTTTGGGTCAATAGCAGGTGAGGACCCATAGCTTCATCTTGAGGAGGTAAAAAATATCACCCAGATTATGCATGTGTCTGAGGAGGAGAGTGTAGAATTAGCATCTTATAGGTTGAAGGATGTCGCTCATGACTGGTTTGTAGTATGGAAGAAGAATAGAGAGGAGGATGTAGCTCCCATGAATTGGCAAGTAATTCAGGATGCCTTTCTAGATAAGTTTTTCCCCTAGAGATGAGAGAAACTAAGGTTGAAGATTTCATGAACCTAAGTAAAGGCTCAATGATAGTAAAGGAGTATTGTCTTAAGTTCAACCAGTTAGCTAAGTATGCTCCTGACTTGATAGCTGACCCTAGAGCGAGTATGAGTAAATTTATGACTATTATATCCAGGTTAGTGTTAAAGGAGTGTAGAACCGCTATGCTCAATAGAGACATGGATCTTGCTAGGTTAATAATGCATGCTCATTAAATAGAGGCAGATAAATCTAAGGAGAAAGAGATCTAATAAGAAATTCAGAACAGGTAGTCATAATTTCTCTCAGGCAGGGTCACAGGGTGATAACCGTTCTCAGCATAGTCAGAAATTTTTAGTTCCATCTCCATCCTCAGCTAGTATACCCACACCAAAGTTTGGGGATGTTAGTCATGATGGAGTTCTAGACTCCAAAGCCCAGGGTAGTGTAAGAAATGAGCGTACCTATCCACTTTGTGGAGAGTATGGCAAGAATTACCTAGGTGTGTGCAAAGCTAACAGTCAGTTTAGTAGTCAAGTAGTCGGATTCATATAGTTTGTTTTCTCACCTTTTCATCTAAGCAGGTTATAAGGAATCTCAGAAATGTAACTATTCCAAGATAGAGTATCCTAGTAGTTACAAGCATAACTCAGTTCATGCATCATGCATTAGTTTCAGACTCGCGAGGTTCAGTTATAATCTAGTTCGTAGATGCCCTGTGCATCGCCCCAGTACATCAGCAAAGTAAGAATTCCTAGAGGGACTTAGTGTCCCAAGGGGGAGATACCCTATGACTCCCCGATGTTTTCAAGTCCTTAAACCCATTTAGTTTCATGCTCAGACTCTCATTACAAGCTTTGCATCAGTTATTATTGTATAGTCAGTCATTCTTCCAGGAGTCAATTCAGTCAGATGCATTAGATATGCATGTTAAGTAGAAAAGTTCAGATTTTTAGTGTATTCAGTCATGCATTCATGAGAACAACTCAGTCACGAACCTATGCATCAGATATGCATGTTCATTATAAGAATTCAGCTTATCGATAGTTTCAGCCAGAAATCCTATGCATCAGCTATACATACCCAGTATAAAGTTCAGTACATCAGTAGTTTCCGTCGTATAGATATGTCTCGGATGTTCTCATCCCTTAAGCCAGTTCGTTCGATCAGAAATCTCAGCTTAGTCAGCCACATCTGAGGATGAATGTACCTAAGGGGGAGATAATATAACACCCCGTAAAATTCCTGAGTCCTTAGAGCTTCTAAAGCATGCCAAGAAAGACTTAACACTTAGAAAATTTGGCTAAGTGTTGAAACTTTTCCATTCCATAAGCCTTCAAAACTTTGATGAATTATTTTGTGACCTTCCCGACTTCCGATTCTAGATTTTCTTGTTGCGTTGCGATGGGGCAAGTCAAGAGTACATCCCGGGTGAGTTTTAGAAATTTTAGATGAGCCAAAGGTCGTGTTTGGGTTGGAAAAATAGTAGCTAAAGGCTATAGAGGGGCGCCACCCAGCTTAGAGCCTTGGCTTCCTCCCTCAGTAGCAAGGAGCCGCCCAGCCTACAAAAGGGTCTAGGAAAGACGTCGCCTTTCCATAGCACTTGTGCCCAGTTTTTAAGCATTTCACTTTCGTGTTTCCAAGGGAAATTTGGTCGAATCCCACCCCTATATAAACTTCTTTAACACGAGATTCATCATATTTTCAACTAAAATATATGGTTTTCTCTCAATTTTTCTCAAGAACAAGAATAAGGATTTCTATTGAAGGTTTAAAATCAAGGAAATTCCACCATTAATATTTCAAGAATCATATAGCAAGGTATGTTTGATGTTGATTCTTGGGTTCCTTCCACCCAAGAAGTTCAAGAATCCTCTTTAAAGTTTCAAAGATTTTATTTTTATGAGTTCCCATGATTTATGTGAATATAACTTGAAGTTCATGTTGTTGATATGTTTTGATTCATAATTTGATTATATAGATTCAAGCTTTGACCTTAGTATGTGTGATTATGTGATGTTCATGATAAAAGCTCTTCAAAAAGCATGTTGAATTATATAATCATGTTAATTTGGGGTCTTGAATGTTGTATGATCAAAGTGTGCCTCCTACATGTTTGATAAATTGCTTATATGAAGAAAATAGTACCATTGTAGCATATTAAGTATAAAATCCCCAATTTTGTGGCAAGTAATGCATGTCAAGTGTTTGTTGTAATGACAAGATGAGTGAAGTATGATATGTTGCATGTACTCTTTATTCATGTGGATTCCTTGTTGAATAAGTTATGAGAAAATAGCATGCCTCCATATACAATTACAAGTTTAAGATTTCCAATTGCTTGAAGTGATACTTCTTTGATCATGTTGCAAATGATAGTCTACTGTCGTGTTGTTACACAAGAGTTGTCATGTCTTACTTATCTATGTTATCGAGTCCTGGGGGTATTTATACCTGAAAACTTAGCTGCTTGTCTATAGCTGAGTCAGTCTCAAGATGATCTCAGTCGTCCTATGATCAGTAGATTTCAGTTAGTGACAGAAGTTAAGAAAACTCAATAAATATCAGTATTCAGTCTAATCCAGCTCAGTACTCAGTTTAGACCTTAGTAGTATTCTATACTCAGTTCAGATTTCAATAAAGCTCCGTAAGTTACAGAACTCAGTCTTATTCAAATAGAAAGTAGAATTTAGAAATATTCCATCAAAAAATGGAATCAAGTAAACTCAGTCAGATTAGTCAAGTAAGATAATCAGTAACAGATTCAGCTCAGTCTAAGTTCAGTTAAAAATTAGTTTAGTGTTTTTCAGTTGGGAGTAGGAACTAGCATCGAGCGAGTGCAGGGATGACGGCTTCCCCGTTAGAGAGGCTGAGTCGTTAGGAGCAATCCCTGAACTCCAAAACTGCGTAGCCAGCGCAAGACCAGGAGTCACCCTTTAGATTAAGGCTTGACTATCATACTGCCTAAGGCTTGACTTCCTGTCCAGGGTCACCCGTTAGAGAGGCTTGACCATAGCAGAGGTCTTTACCCATGGCACAGTATTGACGCCCTTCCAGCAGGGGATTACAGGTTGGACCCCACTAGATTAGATTCGGGACATATCGATTAAGTAAGAACTCCCACAGTTACAGTTTCAGCTCCAGATTCAGTCTCAGTCAAGATCTCAGATAGTTCTTTAGATTTAGGATCGTCAGATACGGTCACATAGCTTAGTAAGGAACTTAGATAGTTCCACAGATTCAGACATCACCTACTAGATAGGCTTGATCTCAAACTCAGTCAATTATTATTATTATCCTTATCAGTATCAGAAGATCCACAGATCACCCGATAGATTGGCCTGATCTCAAACTCAACCCAGTATTTTTATTATTAAAAGATTTAGAGATCTTCCGTTAGATAGGTCTGATCTCAAATACAATAATTCCTTATCATTGTTAGTAGATGTAGAGTTCATCCATTAGAGGGATTTGATCTCAGATTTAGTCAGTCAATAGTAGCAAGTTAAGAACTCAGTTATTAGTAAGACTCAGATATTCAGTCTCCCAGTGCTAGTGAATTCAGATGTCATTAATAATAAGCTTAGTTGTCAGAAGTTCAAGTGTTCTGAAGTTAGTATTCAGTGTTTCCATGATTTTAGCTATGATTTATGCAATCATGCATGTATCCTCATTCAGCATATTCAGATTATTCAATCAGTATTGTTCATGCATAGGCCCTTACATTCAGCCATACCTCATCTAGCATACCAGTACATTTAAAGTACTGACGCATACTTTCTTATGCTATGGTGTCTTATACCATAGGTTCCGAAGTGCAAGATCCAAAAAATCCTTAGCAGTCCTGATTCAGTCAGCAGCGGTAGACATAGCAGTGAGTCCTCATCATTCCAGGATGATCCTTATCTTATTATTGTATTAAACTCAATTTATTTTCAGTAGATGGAGTTAGTTGGGTACATGTCCCATCAAATCCACTGTTCAGATAGATTAGAGGTTTTTTGGATAGATGTATTAGTATTATGATTTCGGTTTTTGATATTTTAGATGTTTTGAACCTTATGGAAAGTTTCCGCCAGTTTTTCGCATTTGTTATATTATATTATGCAGTACTCAGGTACAGATATCCGTAGAGGGTTAGCTTGTGATCCTTCGGGATCATGAGCACCGTGTGGCGTTCCGGTTATAAAAAATTAAGGCGTTACATAAACTATCTGGATATACATGTAAAGCATGGAGTACTGAGCATAGGACATGAATCCTATAACTACTAGAGATATATAAAGTATATAAGTATTGTATATGCATGAGAGTCTGTAAATACTGAAAATACGTGAAAATCTTTAGACACTGAAGAAGTATGACCAGGCATATAACATAGACTAAGTAAAATTTGTAATCTAAAGTACTGGAAAATATGTTGATATCAGTATGCCTTGATCAAGCAACACTAAGACTAAATAAGTGAACTGGGACTGTAACTGAGACTATATCTGAGACTGTGAAAGGTATCATCTAACTAACATGCCCCAATTTGAGCTAATCGGGGTCCAACCTGCAACCCTAATTGGAAGGGTGTTAATATCGTACCACGGGTATTAACGTTGGCTGTGTGGATGCACTAAATTGATATAATGTCCAAAAGACTAAGGGTGTCAAGCCTAAACTACCGGGTGACCCCTGCGAGATAGTCAAGCCTAATCTGACGGGTGACTACTCATATCCTACGCTAGCTATGTAGTTCGGGAGTTTAGGGACTGCTACTAATGACTCTGCCTATCTGATCGGAAAGCCTCCATCCCTACACTCGCTCGGTGCTAAGTCCTACTCCCAACTGAAAGACACTGAGATACTAGACTGTTATGAGTTTAATGACTGATATCTAACTATTCTGATAATGCTCATAGTATAATCTGGAGACTATTCAATAATGTACTGAGACTAGACAAATAAAACAGCTATGGGTTTCGGGTATTCAATACCCTCAGGACTCAAAAGCAATAATAGTAAAATAATATCAAGCTTAGAGGACATAGCATGAAAACCTTTATCAAATATTTCATTCTTGTATGCATTTTATCAAACACTTGGTGTTCATAGTTTAAGTCACTCATGAAAAATAGCATAAAATTTAAATAATAGCATGATTTCAACACCAATGACACTTAATCATGAGTTAATTCGAAGAATGA
>NC_061121.1:229873004-229881634 GCF_002878395.1 Capsicum annuum | reverse complement strand
AGTATATATATATGTTGTAGTATATATTTTATTTAAAGTAGTACGTATAGTCGTATATATTAAATGGTGCTTATATATGTGTAATTGTGTATATGTGTATATATTTTTTAAATTCTAATGTAGTATATACTATATATATAGTGTATATATATTGGTTAACGTATTTAAAATATATTTAGGTGGGTATATATTGTGTATATTGAAAAAAAGTTTTTACTTTTAATTTTTGACCGGGTTTGACCAAATTTTTTTCGGGTTTGACCGGATTTAGGTGAGTTTGACCGGGTTGGGTTAAGTGGGACAAGTTAGGAT
Organism: Capsicum annuum; assembly: GCF_002878395.1. Classification (NCBI taxonomy): domain Eukaryota; kingdom Viridiplantae; phylum Streptophyta; class Magnoliopsida; order Solanales; family Solanaceae; genus Capsicum; species Capsicum annuum. The sequence goes on along the minus strand of NC_061121.1, from coordinate 229,881,322 downwards.
TGTTTTTAAAATTTTTACTGTTGAGCCCAGCCCGGTCCGGGTCACTTAACCCCAATTCGGACCCAACTCGGTCCACAACCCGATTAATTTTAACGAGCTGATTCTGGGTTGGCCCGATCCGGCCCACTTGACAGCCCTATATCACATTAGTATACGTTTTTCATTTTTCAGTAAGTGGTGTTTGATGTAACAACTTTTATGATGATTTTGTAATGGAAAAATAGCTCAGCGGATCCTTGTACTATGTCCGTTTTGTAATGTGGATACTCCTACTTACATGTTTGTCATCTGGACCTTCAACTTAATAAAACGTAATATTTTAAACTCCTCTGACAGTTAACCAAGCTTATGTGGCACAAAAATGAATGAGTAGGACGGAATGGGTGATTACACGCGCAGAGGGCGAGTGAGCATAATTTTTTGGCCACTTTTTACATTAAAACAATTTTTAAAAAAATAAAAAAAATTTAAACATTAAATCCGCTAGTCCGCCACCTCTTTCTTAGCACCTTCTAAGTTTTGACTTCCGCAATAAAAAATAAAACCTTTACACTTTCAATTTAGCTTCAAAAATTTTTCAAAAAGAAAAAATGGATGAATCAATCAATAACCAGCACCTCCTACAAGATCAAAAATCTTCTTCAATAACCAAAAGAAAATTCCTTTTGATAATCTATTTGTTAACTCTCTTCACTCTCATAATTGCATCAATTACCTATTCATCAATAATACTTAAATATAAAACTGAATCGTCAAGGTTGCCATCGTCCTCTTCACACTAGGTTGTCATCGCCAACACTTCCTCTATTAAAGCCAACAAAAACCCCAACACCCTTGTGACAATCAATAGTACTGATTAATTTCAAAAAGCAAAAATGGAGGTAAAGAATGAAGAGGGTAATGGTTAACCAATAGTCATTTAGTCATTGCTAGCTCCTCTGCTTCTTCTCCTATGGCGAATTCTAAATCCATACCGGGATCAGAACCCAAATCTCATTCATGGAATATTCTAGAACTTTTTGCCGGCTTAAACCCTTCAATTCCTCAACTTCCGCCGCTTCGCTCTTTAGCAATCACCACAAATTCTGATTTCCAAACCCTAGTTTTAGTCGGAACAATCTCCAGAGACGTTATTACCCTGTCCTTGAATTCAAACTTTGGTTTATCTCTACCTGTGGGTCAACATCATTGGTAAACTCGTCACTTCGATCCACATTACTACTCATATTAGAAAACTCATTGTTCTCTCGGATGATTTTATTTATTTGCTTGACTTAAATTTACTCGAAACGATTCGAAAATTGAGTCTATTGAAGAATGTTAATGCTGTAAGTAAGAGATTTTTTAGTCGAGGGGTGGGGAATGGGGAACTGGTGGGGGTAGTGAGGGAGAGGGGCTGGGGGTGGGAGAAGGTGTGGAGGCAGGTACGGTGGAGATGGAGAAGAAAGCCCCAGCCCCCACCATTTTAATTTTAATTTTTTTTTAATTCTTAAGTTTATTTTTTTATTTTTTAAATATTTAATTTCTTATGTGGTATTTGAAAAATGATATAAAATTTAATGTAGTATTTAAAATAATGTGAAAGCTGATGCAACCATTTTATCTTTTTTAATCTCTATGTATTTTAACTATTTCCTCTTCCTAAAGCTTCAGTATTGTTTTTGTGGTTTGCAAGATAGGTGGCACGGTTTTTGAGGTAATTGAATGGGGTTTTCCAACCCTCGACCCACAAGTGACATATTATAATATCAATATGCTTTTTCTGTTCCTTAAAATTGATGTTTTGATGTAACAATTTTGCTAATATTTTTGTTAAATTCACAAATGACGGAATTAATAATTTTAAATCAAGCAAAGGAGATGAAGGGTACTGTAATTACGATTTATTTAGATTAACTAAATATTTCAGTAAATATATTTTCATCTCGAATAATTATTACTTTTGTACACCATGAAATTGCTAATGATATACTTAGCCACCATAAGGAAGACACGTGTTGATTGAATTTCTATACAGATTTTACAAAACACTACTTTCATTCAATGATAACTTCTTGATACGTGGAGGCTACAATATCATAAAAAGAAGGCAAAATGTTTTAAGACTTGAAAATTGTTTCTATCACGGTCACCAATTAAACTAGCATATTATAAAAAACGCTTTTCAAGTTGTACTTGATATATTATAAGAAATGCATAATTGAAGTCGTTCGAATATTTCTTTTCAAGTTATTCATAATAGAGCTTGTAATGTACACAAGTATGTTTATATTTGCTCTTAAGTAGTGTTTTAAAGAATATATATATATAGAGAGAGAGAGGGGGCTAGAAATCGACCCTCAGTTTAGCATCATTTGCACCTCATGGAAGGAAGTGAAGAATGTGTTTTTGCTTCTAAAATTGAAATCTTAAATAATCGAAATTACTGTATACTACATAATATGAGCAATTACTCATCATCAATATTATTGCAATTTATTATAAAAACAAGATGTTGAGGCCCGTGTCAGCACGGGCCCAATATATATTATTTTGAGCAAATAACATAAATATCAACCTTTTTGAAAGTAATTATACTTTCTTATTTTTTTAATTACTTTATTCTCTCTCCCTATTAATATACATAACATAGCCGACATATACATAACATTCTGTGTATATGTTGGGATTTTTGTAATATGTTTAGAGAGTTTTTTTATAATATTGAAAACATAAGTTGTGTATTTGTGTAATTTTTAGTATTATTTTTAGTTCCATATGTGACATAAATGAAATTTAGATAATCAAACATATTTTTAATATGCTTTAGATATTTTAAGTTGTTAATTATCGTAATTTATAATACATTTTATCTAATTTGTAAATAATACATGTGGCTCTACTTGTTCAAATTTTTGTGGCATCGTTAGTTAATTATATTTTTAGAATACTTTAAGTTTTCAATTATTGAGATTTATAATACCTTTTTTTTAATTCCAATTTAAGTGGCACAGATATAATTTCTAGAGTCAACCAAATATTTTATATTTTTAAAAAAATTTAAGTTGTTCTGTAGCAGATTATTTTTTTTTTAGATATTTTAACTTGTTAATTATTGTAATTTATAATACTTTTTTATGTAATTTTCAAATAATACATTTTACTCTCCTCGTCCAAATTTTTGTGGCATTGATATTTAATTACATTTTTTAACTAATCCAATTTAAGTGGAACTGATATAATTTAAAGAGTCAACCAAATATTTTGTATCTTTTAAATTTTTAAGTTGTTAATTATTGTGATCTATAGTATTTTTTACGTATTTTTTAGGAATATATAACAGATTAATTTTTTTTTAGATATTTTAAGCCGTTAAATATTATAATTTATAATATATTTTATCTTATTTTAAAATAATATATGTTACTCTCCTTGTCCAAAATTTTGTGAAACTGATAGTCAATTATATTTTTAAAATGGTTTAACTTTTTAATTACTATGATTTATAATACTTTTTCTTCTATTAAAAATTAAGTGACAATGAATAATTTCGAGAGTCAGCCAAATATTTTATTTCTTTTAAATTTTTTAAGTTATTAATTATTGTGATTTACATGAATTTTTTTCGTATCTTTTTGAAATATAAAACAAATGAAAAAAATAAGACAAATAAATTAAAATGGATGAAAAAAATGAAGGTAAGGAAAAGGACTAATGAAGTTGTGTCATAATAGACAGATTAATCTTTAAATTTTTTAAGTTGTCAATTAATGTGATGTATAGTATTTTTTATGTATTTTTTAAAAATATATGACAATTTAATTTTTTTTTGATATTTTAAGTTGTTAGCTATTGCAATTTATAATATTTTTTATTAATATTCAAATAATATATGTTATTCTCTCTGTCCAAACTTTGTTGGCATTGATTGTCAATCATATTTCTTAAATAATTTAATTTTTTAATTATTGTGATTTATAATATTTTAATTCTATTCCAATTTAAGTGTCACAATTTTTAGATGGTCATAATAATTAATTAGGGATGATATAGTAAAATCATGATTGATGCAGCAAATTAGACGTCTTAAATGATTTATAATAACTAATTAGAAGTGATATAACAAAATTATTATAAAAAATTATTTGTGAAAAAAAAATTAAGGGTACCTCATATTTGACGTCAAGTTAATTCAACATTAAATATTATTAATTTTTTAATACTTAAATGATTCTATAATAATTTTTGAAAATTAATTTTTTAATATTAAATTTTTAATACTTAGATGACTTATAATAATTGATTATGGGTGATATAATTAAATTATGGTTGAAGCAACTGAAGCAAACATGTCATAAATGTCTATTTTACTTTTTTTTATTAAATATTATTAATTTTCTAATATGTAGAAGACATACAATAATTAATTAGGGGCGATATAGTAAAATTATGGAGCAAGCAGCTAAACGGTCGACAAGCAGGACGACCGGAAGCTGCACACTTCCTCTCCTATTCACTCTTATTATATAGAGTAAAGTAATGTCATTTAAATATTGTAAGTTGTTAATTATTATTATTCATAATATTTTTAACATCATTCAAATAATTATACCAATTTATGCAACATCGCAAAAAATTTGAGAAGCAATCAATTTTTTTACCATGCCTTTTAAATATTTTTAAATTAAGTATTGTGTATAGTATGTTTTACGTAAATTTAAAATAAATATAAATAGTTTAAAAAAAATCCTCAAATAATAATAAATGAAATTTTGAGAAGCTTAGTTGTCATTTTTAAAAATGACCCTAAGCTCATCATTCACTCTTATTCATTTTCCAAACTGACTCTCAGCTCATCACAAAAATATAAGTGGGAATTTAAGGAACTTATTTATCACTTTTTAAAGTTGATTCAAAGCTCCTCTCATTCTTAATTTTATATATCTTTTAAATATTTTAAGTTGTTAATTATTATTATCTATAGTATTTTTTATATCATTTTCAAATAGTTATCCCAATTTAAGCAACATTGCAAAAAATTTAAGAAGCAATCAATTTTTTATCATGCCTTTTAAATATTTTAACATTAATTGTTATAATGTATAATTTTTTTTACAAAAATTTTAAATAAATATAAGTAATTCTATAAAAATCTTCAAATAATAATAAATGAAATTTTGAGGAGCTTAGTTGTCATTTAAAAAAAAACGACCCTAAGCTCCTCATTTTGGATTTTAAGTTGTTAATTATTATTTATAGTATTTTTTTATATTATTTTCAAATAGTTATCCCAATTTAAGCAACACTGTAAAATATTTGAGAAGCAATCAATTTTCTATCATGCCTTTTAAATACTTTAACATTCATGCCTTATTATAATGCAGAGAAAATGGCCAAATACCTCCCCAACCTTTACCCCAAATCCCAACTACACACTTATATTTTACAGGGGTCCTATGACCCCCCTAAACATTTTAAAATTGAAATATTTTCCTCCCTAAATGCTGAGGTGGCATGAAAGGTGCACTACACTCTCTTTGAGAGAGTGAAGAAGTTTTATTTTTTTACATGATTTTTCCTTCTTTCATCTCTTAATTTTCTCTTTGTTAATTTTTAAAATCTTTACCATGTTATTACCTTATTGAATCAATTCAGATTGGGAATTTCAAATTTTCTTTTTCGAATCAACGATGTTCACTGATATGTAAGTAGATTTTTTCTGGGTTAATTTTTGCATTCTCAAAGTCAATCAATTAACCCAATTTCAAATTGACGTTGAGAATGCTGAATCAATTCAGATTGGAAAATTCGAATCAATTTCTGGGTTAGAATCATTCCTTAGCTTCACAGAAATTGATTGACATTGAGAATGCTGAATTCATCGAAAAAAATAAAGTCGTCGGAATTTTAAATTTTGCCGACGCCGTCACTGTCCAGCGGTGTTTCTTGCCAGAAATTGTGCACCAAATCCCATCTTCTCATCCGAAACTTCCCCACTGAGCGTTTTAATTTTTTTGAATTTCTGAGAGTTATGAGGTGATTCTACAATTAATTCCTTTTAATGTTAGTGCGCATCATTGATGTGCTCATGATAGGACTAATTTGGTGGTAGAAAAAGTTTCACCGACGGCTGTAAAGCCATTCCGGCAAAAAACAGTAGTGAAAGAAGGCAGATTTTTTTTCTTTTCCGGAAAGCGGTAAAGTATATATTTGATATAAGGAAAAAGTTGATTCGCGTCTTAATCAGTGAAAGTAACAGAAAAAGAAAACTATCTGAAGAAGAAAGATATTGCATTAAAACAAAGAAAATGAGGAAGAAACTGAAAATTTTTTGTGCGGCCATTGAAGCTGCTTAGCTGTGCAGGGGAAGGAAGGAGAGGGAGGAAAGAATTAAAGAGAAAAGGAAAAGTAATCAATTTATTATATTAAAAAAATGATGTGGCATGATGTGGCAACCCGTGTAGGTCACTACTTGAAATAAAATCTAGGTATGAGTTTTTAGACGGGTATATATTCCATTTTTAAATAATTCAGGGGGGTCATAGGACCCCCGCAAAGTATAGATGTTTAGTTAGAACTTAGGGTAAAAGTTGGAGAGGTATTTGGCCATTTTCTCTAATAATGTATAATATTTTTTTACGTAAATTTTAAATAAATATAACTAATTCTAGAAAAATCCTTAAATAATAATAAATAAAACTTTGAGTAGTTTAGTTGTCATTTTTGAAAAACAATACCAAGCTCCTGTTTTAGTCCCCATTCACTCTTATTATATATATATATGTATAACGACTCTACATAAATTAGTATAAAATACACGTGCAATATATGTGTTCAGAATTAATAAAGTGATAATATACGACATATTCAATCTAATTTCATAAATAATGTGTGAAGAGGATTATTTGTACATTGCTTTACCCTTATTTTAAGGTGGTAGAGAATTATTTTCAATAGAACCCAGTAAAAGTAGAGTATATCAAAGTATATCAAATCACACTTGAAAACTCAAACCTCTCAATTTTCATCATCAATGCATGTCTATGTGTAACTATTACAATGACAGGGATTAATAATTAATATGATAACAGTAGAGACATCTAAAGCTCTTCCGTCTCCATTTACCATTTTGTACATTGATCCCATAAAGCTATTAATGTATGATTATTCATCTTAAAATAATCATTATATACTTTCTCCATCTCATTTTACCTGTCTCAAATTGAGATGATAAAGCTATTAAGAAAAATAATAAATAATATGATTAGTTTACCATAATACCTCTATTAAATAATATTTACATTTTAATTTAAAGAAAAAATAATTAATACAAAGGGTAAAACATGAAAAAAAATTATTTTGTCTTAATAAGTAAAAAAGGACAAGTAAAATACAACACCAGATTAGGAAATTTGAAATGAGTAAAATGGGACGAAAGAAGTATATTTACTCTTATATATTAAAGATGTAGTCTCCAATATATTTACGCTTTAGTATTAGTGGATGTGAACTTCAAACTTCAAAGTCAGAAATCTGAAAGATTTGAGATTTTGGCATCTTTAGTTTGACAATTGAAATCTTCTTGTAATAAACAATCAATTTAGATTATTAATTATATATAGCAACTTATTTCATAGATTAAACACACTCATTAGAAACATCGTTATTAAATAATACTGTACGTATATCACATAAAAAAATAAAATTCTCTCCGATCCATCTTAAGTGTTTATTGTCACACTTATTAAGATTTATTCATAATTATCACATTTTATAATTAATTACACTCATTTTTTCATAGAATCTTTATTGTTTTAATGAGTTTATATAAATTACATGAAACACACGTGCAATGCACGTGTCTAGAAATTAGTATGTACTATAATAATTAGGGAAAAGGCTCAAATATGCCACTGAACTATCAGAAATGACTCATTTATGCCATCCGTTAAAAGTTAGGTTCATTTATGCCATCGCCGTGACAAAACTGGCTCATCCATGCCATTACTTTTAACAGCCGTTTTTTAGAAAACAACTTTTCCACGTGGCAGCATATTAGAGGTCCACGTCTTTTTTTTAAAAAAAAAAAATTTTAAATTTTTTTTTTGATGCATTAAAAAGAATCCACCCAACTTTTTGATTCATTAAAAATTAGTTTTATCTATACTTTTAAAATTGGTAGGAAAATGAGATTCTCTAATATTAAATTTTTAAAAACAGACAGACGATTAAGATTAACCATAAATTTCATGCCGAATAAAGAGATTTACAACATAGAATCTTGCAAAAAGATCACATCTTAAACAATGCATATGTTCAACAACACCAACATCATAAAA
>NC_061121.1:229817220-229872904 GCF_002878395.1 Capsicum annuum | reverse complement strand
TTTAAATTTTTTTTTGATGCATTAAAAAGAATCCACCCAACTTTTTGATTCTTAAAAATTAGTTTTATCTATACTTTTAAAATTGGTAGGAAAATGAGATTCTCTAATATTACATTTTTAAAAACAGACAGACGATTAAGATTAACCATAAATTTCATGCCGAATAAAGAGATTTACAACATAGAATCTTGCAAAAAGATCACATCTTAAACAATGCATATGTTCAACAACACCAACATCATAAAAGAGATAAAATTATTGTTACACTTCAAGAAAAAACATCATATAGACAGTTAAACACCAAGAAATTGTACTAACAACTCAAGAAACTTACTTTTAAACAACCCCAAACTGTTTAATTCTATGAAAAAAAAAGTAGAATTTTACTCAAAAATTATACTGATGGAAACCCTAAATTTCATGCCGAACACCCATTATTATTTTAATGTTGAAAGTTAAAGCTCAGACCAACAATATGCAAATAAGTATTGCTGAAACATAAACAATGTTATACTAAAGTAAGTAATATCATGAACATGATTCCTTTGCCATGTAACATAAAATAAATGCAGGATGAATACATAGAGCCATAGAGTGAAGGACATCCTATATAGTGCTTCCTAAAGAAAACAAGCTTTTCGAGTAAATTTCATAACAACAATTAAACACAACACTCTTCACTATTTTGAAATATTTTCTTTCCAAGTGATAGATCACGACCATATCCAAATGCGTAAATATTATTTCTTCATTCCATGTCTTGAAGAAAGACGTGATCTTCTTAGACCCAAAGTTGACCAAATCGATGCTATATTCCTTTACCCAAGTGCAATTTATTTTATCCTTAAGTATCCACAAGTCTACAATTGAACTCCTACGAAAGCAGCGTGCATCTGGCATGCAAAGCATCCCTTTCAAATCCATTAGACCCAGGCCAAAAATACTTCCAAAAGGCGATGGGGTTGTACAGTTGGGAATTTTTCATTTTCAAAGTCAAGTGAAATAATCCGATTAGTATGGGAATAAGGATAACATAGAGTCAACCAATACATACATTCATCTACTAACTGACTTGACAAGTACGAATGATCAGAAGGTGTGTCTACAATTTCTTTCCATCTATTCAAAGAAATGTCACCAGATAGCTTATTGAAGCAGTCATCAATATTTGCGCAATTTCTTGATGTTTTCTTCTTCTTGTTAGGCTCCTGCAATATCATCAATATTAGATACTACACTTAGTAATTTTAATAGTTCATTTTTTCTTTTCTACCATAAACCTGAATGATATTTACTAAGTTCAAATTATAGCATGGATATTCAGTTTTACCGTTGATAAAAGACCAATGATATAAAATATCACTCAAATAAAGTGAGAATTAATATAAAGTTGGGTGGATTCTTTTTAATGCATAAAAAAAATTTATTTTTTTTAATTTTTTTTTAAATAAAATAAATAAATAAAATGACGTGGACCTCTAATATACTGCCACGTCGCAAAGCTGTTTTCTAAAAACCAGTTGTTAAAAGTAATGGCATGGATGAGCCAGTTTTGTAACGGCGATGGCATGAATGAGCCCAACTTTTAACGGATGGCATAAATGAGCCATTTCTAATAGTCCAGTGGCATATTTGAGCCTTTTCCCTAATAATTATGACATATATTTTGATTAGCACCCTTATTCACAAAGGTCGGATAGTTACACTGGTTGATAAAAGATGCACAAATAATCCTTTAGTACACATATCTAGGTTCGATGCCATTACTTTTTAATGGTGATTTTTAAAAATAACTTTGCCACGTGGCCTTTTATTAGAGGTCCACATCATTAATTAAAATAAGCAAAAAGGCTCAAATATGCCATTGAACTATCAGAAATAGCTCATTTATGCCATCAGTTAAAAGTTCGAATCATTCATTCGATCACCGTTACAAAATCAACTCACTCATGTCATTACTTTTTAATGATGGGTTTTTAAAAATAGCTTTATCACGTGGTCTTTTATTAGAAGTTCACGCCATTAATTAAAATAAATCAATATTAATTTCAAAATATCTGAAATTATTTAGTATCGAAATTATTTATTCCAGTATTTATACCATAATGATGGGAGAAGTTATCCCATGTACATGGCGGGATAATTGGAATAGGAGACTTCTTTTAAGTCGTTATTTGAAAATAATTTTTCAACAATGTGTGTGCTCTACTAATTCGTGATGGGAGAAGTTATCCCATATGCATGGCGGGATAATTGGGATAACAGATTTCTTTTAATTCGTTATTTGGATATGAGTTTTTCAATAATGTATACGACCCTAATTCGTGATGGGAGAATGGAGAAGTTCTATTGGTACGGCTCTTTCTTTTTCTTGCTTGCCCTAATCGTTCATTGGTTTATTTTCTTGCAACTTCGGAGTATATATTGGAGTCACTGGAATTAAAACTAATCAGTTATTGTAGGATAAAATTTTTGAGGTTTCTGTTAAGCTAACATTTATAATGATTTAGAATCAACTAGAAATAGCCAAAAGATATACATTAATCACTATTTTTTCTGACTAGAAAAATAGTTGTTGTTGTAGGAAAAAATATTTTAATAGGTATGGGTCGGGTTATGTTAAATGAATCGGTTGTTTTTAACGGGTCTAAGATATTTCAAAGTTAATATTGATTTATTTTAATTAATATCATGGACCTCTAATAAAAGTCCACATGACAAAACTGTTTTTGAAAATCCACTATTAAAAAGTAATGACATGGGTGAGCTGAACTTTTAACTGATGACATAAATGAGCCATTTCTGATAGTTTAATGGCATATTTGAGCCTTTTTTCTTATTTTAATTAATGACGTGGACCTTTAATAAAAGGCCACGTGTCAAAGCTATTTTTGAAAACCACCTTTAAAACTTAATGGCATGGATTAGCCGATTTTGTAACGGGGATGGCATGAATGAGCCATTTTTGATAGTTCAATAGCATATTTGAGTCTTTTCCCAATATTTTATTGTTTTACTGTGTTACTGTTTCATTGAAACAATTATCTGTTTTTTTCTCTACGGAGTTAGTTAGAGATAATTGCATCATTAGTTGTTCTAGCTTGCTATGAACTGGCATTGTGGTGTAGGATTAGAAAATATTTTGAGGCTCACACCTTGTCTTTATATATGAAATCTCAACTGTACTATACATAACTTTCAGTACACAATAAAATAAATCTTGTTCCTTTCTTCTTCTCTCTTAGACTCTCTGTGATTTCTGCCATGGATGATGAGCTTTTGAGCTCAATTTTGACATAGTAGCATAAGCAAATCCATCCTTATTTGAGATTTCGGTCCACGCGTCAGATGGACTTGGGCGTGAATGGGGATGTTAGAGTGGGTAAAATCCCCATATTGGTTGAGGAATGGACTGATGGTTTGTTTATCTGGACTTGAAAAATTCTCCCCTCATGAGCTAGCTTTTGAGGTTAAGTTAGGTCCAGATGTCAAATCTTTACATGATATCAGAGCTTGGCGTGATTAATATTTTGCACCCTTCAGCTTAAAGGGGGATGTTACCAGAATCACTATTAGCTCAAGTTGCTATTAGTAAAATATTTTACTATTTCATTGAACAGTTATCTGTTTTTTCCTCTATAGAGTTAGTTGTATCATTAGCTGTTTAGTTGGCTAGCTGGCATTATAGTGTGGGATAGTGATGTAGGATTAGAAGATATTTTGAAGCTCACACCTTGTCTATATATACGATCTCTCAGCTGTACTATACATAACTTTCAGTATACAATTAAATAAAACGTGTTTCTTTCTTCTTCTCTCTCAGTTTCTTTGTGAATTCTGCCATAGATAATGAGTTTTTGAGCTTAGTTTTAACAATTTTGCTAGTTGAAGAATATTTTTTAGCCAAAAATATAATGACGAGGATATCTTTTAGCCCAAGATAAAGGATTAAATTAAACCATTTTAAATAATATAAGTGGTATATTATGTTGATTAATGCTTCAAAAGCTGTCAATTAGTTCCTAGTTTTTACCTAGTAAAATTAGTGTTAGTTTAGTTCAGTTAGTTAGCATGATAGAAGTAGTGGGCATGTTTATCCACTAATCTTTTAGTTGCTTATTTTTAGCTAATACTAGTTGGTTGTAAGCCTATTTAATAGGCCACTGCTGTAACTCTTTTAATTGCAATCAAACAAATTCTGATAAATAATCTCTCTGTTTTTTACGCTCTCTTTTATATCCCAATAATATTTTTGATATCAGCACAAGCAACGATAAAAAAAATTGAGCGATAAATTAAGAGCAGTCCATGGCAAGCAATAGTTTCAACTCATCTTCTCAACCCTTAATTCCAATATTTAAAGGAAAGAAATATCATCTCTGGAGCCTCAAAATGAAGACAATGTTAAAGTCCCAGGAGCTATGGGATTTGGTAGAGAGAGGTTATGTTGAGCCAAATCCGGTACCGGCTCAACCTAGCGATCAACTATGGGAGACTCGCGAAAAAGATGCAAAGGCACTATTTCTCATCCAATCGGCATTGGATAATGAAATTTCCCCCCGAATTGCAACTGCAACAACCTCCAACCAAGCATGGGAAACTCTAAAGCAAGAGTATTTGGGCGACAAGAAGGTAATTACTGTGAAACTACAAACACTTCGTCTTGAGTTTAAAATTTTGGCCATGAAAGATAAAGAATCTATGCAGGAATATATGTCTAGGGTGTCTGGGGTTGTTAATCACATGAAAACATATGGTGAAAATGTTAATAATGAAACTGTCATGAGTAAAGTGTTGAGAAGTCTAACAAAAATCTTTGACCATGTTGTTGCTGCAATAGAAGAATCTAAGGACCTTTCTACTTATACTTTTGATAAATTAATGAGTTCATTGTTAGCCCATGAAGTTTGGATTAGTAGGTCCTATGAAAAGGTGGAGGAGAAAACTTTTCAGGCAAAGAGGGAGTCTTTTCACAAAGGAAAATCAGAATATTCAGGTGGCCGAGGCAGAGGGTGAGGTGGTCACCGAGGTTGAGGTCATGGAAATGATGGAGGAAGAGGCCAATTCGGTGACCAATGTCAAAACAGAAACAACATTATGTACAAATATTGCAAGAAGTTGGGCCACATAGAAGTTGATTGCTGGACCAAGCAGAGGGACGACCAAAAGCAAGCAAATTTCACAGAGGAAGTTGAAGAAGGAAGTAAGTTATTCATGACTCAATATTCTACTGATGATGGTCCTGATGGAGTGTGGTTCATGGACAGTGGGTGACTAAACCATATGTCCAGAACGAGGTCACTGTTTAAAGAACTTGATGAATCTCAGAAAACTGAGGTTCAACTTGGAGACAACAAGCCAATGAAGATTGAAGGAAAAGGTACAATTTCTATCAAAACCACCCAGGGTAACGTAAAACTCTTACATGATGTGCAGTATGTTCCTAATTTGGCTCATAATTATTAAGTGTTGGGCAATTGATACCTGGTGGTTACTCTATTTTGTTTGATGATTATGGTTGCGCTGTTTATGATAAAAAATCTGGGCAAAATATTGTAACCATTTCCATGACACAAAATCATATGTTTCCTTTAGAAGTTTTTAGTGTACAAAATTCTGCTTTAGTTGCGAAATCTAGTGATACTAGTTTATGGCATCTAAGGTATGGACATCTGAATGTTAAAGGAATAAAATTGTTGGGTCCAAATAATATGGTTGTTGGGATACCTAAAATTGATGGTCTTGATTTTTGTGAAGGGTGTGTCTACGGAAAGCAAATTAGAGTCTCATTTCCCATAAACAAGGCTTGGAGGGCTTCAAGTTGTCTTGAATTTGTGCACGCTGATGTTTGTGGTCCGATAAGTATTGAATCCTTAGGTGGAAGTCGATATTTTTTGTTGTTTACTGATGATTATAGTCGAATGAGTTGGATTTATTTCTTGAAGTTCAAATCTGAGACCTTTGAGAATTTTAGAAAATTCAAGGCATTAGTAGAGAAGCAAAGTGAGTGTTCTTTAAAGGCTATCTATTCGGATAGAGATAGTGAATTTACTTCTAAAGAATTTGATGAATTTTGTGAAAAAGATGGTATTCATAAGGAGTTGGCAACACCTTGCATATCGGAGCAAAATGGAGTAGCCGAATAAAAGAATCGGACAGTGGTTGAAATGGCTCAAACTATGATGAAAGAAGCAGAACTTCCAATGAAATTTTGGGCATAAGTAGTGGCGATGGCGGTGTATCTTATCAATATCTCACCAACAAAGATAGTCATGAATCGAACTTCATATGAATCTTGGAAGGGCAGGAAGCCACGGGTAAGCCATGTAAAGTTTTTGGATGCTTAGCATATGCTTTGGATACTTCTCCATCTCATCTCAAACTTGATGTAAAATCAGAAAAATGTGTTTTTGTGCGTTATAGTCCTCAATCCAAAGCATATAATTGTATAAACCGAAGAGTGACAAAGTTATTGTAAGCAGGGATGTTAGGTTCTACAAGGCAAGAAGTTGAACTTGGAATAATGGAGTTACTTCAGGACTAACAGGTTCTTTAGTTCCTGATGATACACTCGAGTCACCTGTTGCTGAACAGTCGGCACCAGTAACATCTGAAATAATTGAAGAATCTTCAGCAGAACCAAGTCCACTTAGAAGATCAACAAGGGACAGGAAGACAAATCCTAGATACTCTAATAATATATATACTTCTGGTCAATTTTCTTTTCTTATTTCAGATCCTATTTATTATGTAGAAGCAGCTAAAAAGGAAGAGTGGCAGCAAGCAATGGTGGAAGAAATCAAAGTTGTTGAAAAGAATGAAACCTGGGAATTAGTTAATTTACTAGAAGAAAAGAACGTTATTAGCCTGAAATGGGTGTATCTCACAAAGTACTCTGTTGATGGATCGGTTTAGAAGCACAAAGCTCGGCTTGTTGCAAAAGGATATGCACAATATCAAGGATTGATTTTGATGAAACATTCTCTCCCATTGCATGCTTTGAAACGGTGAGAACTCTCTTAGCTTTTGTTGCTCAACTCTCTTGGCAAGTTTACCAATTTGATGTCAAGTTTGTCTTCTTAAATGGAGAACTAGATGAAGAAGTTTATGTTTCTCAACCTAAAGATTTTGTTATGAGCGGACAAGAAAGTAAAGTGTACAGGTTGAAAAGGGCCTTATATGGCTTAAAGTAAGCCCCCCAGGCATGGTATAGCAAGATCGACTCTTATCTCCTGGGGAATGGATTTGAAAGGAGCAAAAATGAGCCAACTCTCTATGTGAAGAAGCAAGGTAAAACTGATTTCTTAGTGATGTGTCTTTATGTAGATGATATGATTTATATGGTGTGAATCTCTTGTTGCTGAATTTAAGTCTTTCATGATGAAAAAGTTTGAAATGACTGACTTGGGGTTGTTGCAATATTTTCTTGGTCTTGAGATTAAACAAAGTTTAGATGGTATTTTTGTCTCGCAAAGAAAATATGCAACTGATCTTCTTAGGAAATTTAATATGTTGGGGTGTAAGATAGCTTCTACACTATGAATGTAAATGAGAAACTCATATCTGATGATGGTACGGGTTTGGCGGATGCTCGATGCTTTCGAAGAATAGTTGATGGTCTGAATTATTTGTCGGACACACGGCCCGACATAGAATTTCCTATTAGTGTGGTTTCTAGATTCATGCATAACCTAAAAAAGCATCATTTTGGGGTTGTAAAGCGGATTTTACGATATATTGTCGGAACTACTGATTTTAGAATTTGGTACTCTAAAACATCAGATTTTAGATTGTTTGATTTCATTGATAGTGATTATGCAGGGTGTTTAGATGACAGAGAAAGTACTTCTGGATATGTGTTCTTTCTTGGTTCACGTGTTATATCCTGGAGTTCAAGGAAGCAAGAGATTATGGCCTTGTCATCGTCCGAAGCAGAATATATTGCTGCTACTGCATCATCCTGTCTAGCGGTTTGGCTAAAGAAGTTGCTTACTGATGTCTTTCAGGAGCAGGCTACTGCAACTAAAATTTTCTGTGACAACAAAGCAACTATTGCAATGACAAAAAATTCAGCATTTCACAGTAGGACAAAGCATATTGACATTCGATACCACTTCATACGAGATCTGGTAGCAAGTGGAAGCATTGTCTTGAAACATTGTGGCACAAATGAACAAGTTGCTAATATTCTAACGAAAGCGCTTCCAGTTGGGAAGCATGAGTACTTCAAATTGCAGATGGGAGTAACAAGCTTTGAAGCAAGGGAGAGTGTTGATTAATGCTTCAAAAGCTGTCAATTAGTTCCTAGTTTTTAGCTAGTAAAAGTAGTGCTAGTTTAGTTCAGTTAGTTAGCATGATAGAAGTAGTGGGCATGTTTATCCACTAATCTTTTAGTTGCTTATTTTTATCTAATACTAGTTGGTTGTAAGTCTATTTAATATGCCACTGTTGCAGCTATTTTAATTGCAATCAAACAACTTCTGATAAATACTTTCTCTGTTTTTTACGTTCTCTTTTATATCCCAACATATTAACCATACCAATATTGACAAATGAAAATACTTAGAACCAGAGGCGGATCCAGGATTTGGAAGCTCCGGGTGCCACCCTGTTTTGAACAATAACGTATACTCCGTACAACATTTTAGAATAGTGGAGTCAATATTCACAAAGTAAACTATAATTATATATATCAACAAAAGTTGGTATAGCATGAAGGCTTGCCTAGTTGGTGTCATTAAGGTTTTTGTTAAAAGAGATCAAGGGTTCTACTTTACATAACTGCATTTTGTTTGTTAATGAGAAAGCAGAAAGTATAATGATAATAAAGAGTCCTAAGCTGGATTCGAACTCGCGCTGCTGGGTAAAACCCAGTCATCCCAACCACTTGCACCGTCAGCTCGCTTTGTAGTGTGGGTGCCATATATGCAAATATACACATAAATATATAGTGTTTCAACCGAGAAGTGCGGGTGCTGTGGCACCCCAATCCACCTACATAGATCCGCCCCTGCTTAGAACTCATATATCAAAAGAGAAGAAATTGCAGTACGTATCTTCGATCCCCTTCAAATCAGTTTCTTGTCAAAGGAAGAACACTGCACCAAAAAAAATATTTAGCACCAATTAGTTAATGGAGAAGGCTTAATTGCAGTGAAAATTATTTTTTATAGATGCAGTTATTAGTGATAATTATAATTTAGCATTCTTTGTAAATTCCCTAATGCCTATATCAACATTAGATACAGTGATAATTAACTAATGCCGGTAAAAATTTTAGCACTCTTTGTTAAAGTGTATATTTATTGCTGCTAAAAATCTTTATTGTTGTAGACTTATGTGTGTTAGTAACATAACTATCCAATATATGTTGGGTTCGAAATCGAGAGGGTGTCATGCGAAAGTTAATAGTTTGCAAACCATAAAGACGATAATTCAGATGACACAAAACTAAACTAAAAAAGCATAATATTATTTATGATTACACCAATTGACCTACATATAAAAACTAATATTAAAAAAAAAACATAAAACTGTTGGGAGAAAATCTCCCCCTAAACAAGACTTTAAACGACTATATTGTGGATACTATTGTGTTAAAGGTATGAGAAGAGGGTCTTCTATTTATAGAGTTTCAAAATCTTTCCTCTAAAAAAAGGTTTGTCAAATATGTAAGATTTTTATATTTTCCTTTTAGGAAAAGTAAAAGTAATTATGGTTACATTTATTTTCCTTCCAAAAATAATAAAACTTAATTTTGGTAAGAAAATCATTACAAAAACCCTAACAATGTATACCTCTTGATGCAATACAACAAAGCTAAGCTTTGCATTCCACATATTTGACAGTTACTCTTTTCCTTCTCATTCTCTGGGATGTTAGTTTCCATACTCGAAGCTTCCATTACTGCAGAAGCTTGAGCGTGAAGCTCACAAAGGTTGGGTAGTTGCACAGGTGAATAAGGGTACTAATCTAAATATATATCTCATATTTATTATATATATTAGTTTCAGTTTGTGCGAATTTATAAACTCGTTAGAATGATAAAGATTTTATGAAAACATGATTGTAATGAATAAGAATTAAATACGATAACTACAAACAAATCTTAATAAGGGTGACAATAAATATTTAAGATGGATTGGATACAATTTTATTATTTTATGAGCCACATGCACAGTATTTTATGAGCCACATGCACAGTGTATTTAAATTGATTGTTTATTACAAGAGCATTTTTATTGCCAAACTACAGATATCAAAATATCAAATCTTTCAAATTTCCGATTTTGAAGTTCACATCCACTAATACTAGAGAATAAATATATTGGAGACTACATCTTTAATATGTAAGGATATCTCCGCATTGTATTTTAAGATAGATAATCATACATTAATAGCTTTGTGAGAAAATTATTATTTTGTGAGGTATACGCACAATATTATTCGGTAACAATGCTTCTAACGAGTGTTTAATCTATGAAATAAGTTGCTATACAGAATTAATATAATCTAAATTGAATGTTATTACAAGAACATTTTTATTGCCAAACTATAGATAACAAAATCTCAAATTTTTCAAATTTCTGATTTTGAAGTTCACATCCACTAATACTAAAGAGTAAATATATTGGAGACCACATTTTTAATATGTAAGGATATCTCCACATTGTATTTTAAGATGGATAATCATACATCTATCTATATCTATATATTATTAAGGCCAAACTCATTGGTGGCCCCTTAAACTTGACACGAACTTTCACTTAGACATCTCAAGTGGATATTGTTCACTTTTGGCACCTCAAGTAAACATAAAGTGTGTCACTTTGACACCTTTCGACATCAGCTCTGGTGCATGGGTCACACTCACTGCCAACGTGGATTACCTGATCAATTAATTTGTGCCATCTAATTTTACATTGCCACATCATTATATATACACAAAATTAGTTTTTTTTTTAAAGGCCAAAATACGTGGCAATTACATTCAATGAATTAATGACACATGTTTTATTCCCTAAATAATTACAACCCCCACCCACCCACCCACCCACATTGTATTCTCCACCCAACTTTCTTTTAGCTTAAACCTCCATTAATGGAGATTGAACTTTTCAATAATGATAAACATACCTCCTCATTTTCTAACAATAATAGATCTACATTAATAGCTTCACGAATTTCAAATACATGATGAAAAATACGGAGAAGGATGAGGTTAGTGTTCAATTAGAAAATAAATTAATGAAAGAAAATATAAATACGAATGGGAGTTGCTTGGAACTAGAATTTTAGATACATGGGAAGCAGAGACATGGAAATTTCAGATACAGTGAATTTGAAGAATGATTTGAGAGACATGGGAAGGAGTGAAGCTGGAAGTGGAAGGAGCTAGAAAAAGAATATGGAACTGAAAAAACAATGCAAGTCTCCAATTACACAATAATAAAGCAAGAAAGAGTAAACACATGATATTGTGAGCTTGACCTCCAAAAATTAATGGAGCAAAAATTAATTGTGTTAAGAAAAAAAAATACTGAAAAACTAATGGATGGAGACGAGGATGGAAAAAAAGAGTGTGAATAATATCTTTGTTTATTTAACGGAGTGAGAAATTACTTATATTGAGTCTTGATTTATTGCTATGATGTGTAATAAATCTTGATTGTCATTGGGTTGTTGTTAGTGTGTTCATGGTGTAATGGTGGAGAGTTGAGATTAGAGGGTGTGTTCCGTTGATTAATGGAAGGAGTATTATTTGGTGTTTATGGTGTGTATTAGTTAATAGAGTGAATATTTTGTTAATGGAGTGAAATTTATTTTGATTGTTGATTTCACCTCCATTAATGGAGGTTAAGCTAAAAAATAGGTGTGGAGAAGACAATGTGGGAGAGAAGATGTAAAATTACAAAAATACTCCTAAAAATTACGAAAATACCCCTCAAACGAGCTTAAAAGCGAGTGTAATACACTCTCTTTGCTGATTCAACAAAAGGTGCCAAAATGACATATTTTATGGCTACACGAGGTGTCAAAAGTGAACAACATCTACTTGAGGTGACAAAGTGAAAGATCGTGTCAAGTTCAGGAGGCTGTCGATGAGTTTGACCTATTATTAATAAGAGAGGACAAAGCCTCTACATTAAGCCATGTGGCAGCATAGTAAAATAACATGTGAAATTTTAGGACAAAGCAGTTAGGTTAGTTATTAGTTACCTATTTTTTAATTTTACTTTTTAAATTTACTTAGGAAATTCAAATTTATATAGTTAATTAATAGTTGCAGTTTTTTAAATAGATAACTATTTTTTAAATAACTATAAAACAAACATTATTTAATTAAGAGCTCCTATTTATTTTTATAATTTTTGACCTCGGTATGTTTTTTAGATTTTGATCATTTTAAAACAACATTTAATATTTAATAATCTATCTAATAAGATTATATATAGAGAGAAATTAAAATATAAATCTTCTTTCAAAATATATAAGAAAAATATTAAAATGCACTGCCAAATGGTTGAGTTTTTATCTACACTTGGCAGTTTAAAAATCATTATCCAACAATATAGCAACTACATAATTATTTTACAAAAAAATCAAAACCTATAGTTACTTACTAATATTTAGGAATCATTTCACTTTATATAAAATAAAATAGTTAGTTTACAATAAATATAACCATGTTTTTAATTATAAATATTTATTCCATCTCTATTCTATTCTATTCTATTCTATTCTATATCTATCTATATCTAATAACCGAAGCAAACACTACCACCTGCACAAAAAAAATTATTTATTGTTGAAAATATTTTAAAAAACTATTAAAAAAGTTATTTACATTTTGTAAATTTTATCTATAAAAATATACTAACATGTTTTCTTTTCATACGAGTTGTTTGAAAACCATGACAACTTTCCTCATCTTATTCCCATTAGAAATCATAAACTTCCTACACTTTTTAATCAGTGAAATATAATTCAAAATTTCTCTTTCTTCCAGATTAGTTTCATAATTTCAATGTTAAAACTTGAAGCCACTCCATCTCTCTCTCCCTGTAGTCAATTATTTTTCTCCTCGATTGACTTTATTGGGGCTTCTCAAGTTTCCCAGCAAAAAACGAGATGAAAAATCACTCCAACTAGGTATAGTGCACTTTACTTTTCTGTTTTATGGGTTAGTAGTTTTTTTTACGTATGTGAGGGGGCTTCAAATTTGTTCTTTGTCTGGATAAATAAATTGTAAACATACTTTAATCTTGAGAGAATATAATGAATCTTTTAATGGTTCGTGTCTTTGTATTTGGTATTAAATTATTAATGGCAAGCAGATTACTTCTGTTGATGTAATTTTAAATTCTTAGATAAATTTTACACCAAGCCAAAGCACACAATTTTCTCTCCGCTCCTCTCTTGATCCAATAGTTACGCAAATACTATCATGATTGTTACCAACGAAGATAAGCTTCATCCAAAGATCTTCAGAAATTGAAACATGTTTGATTACGAATGACAGTTCATATGCGTCCAACATAAATCTGGTGCATATCATTTTGAATTTTCCAGGAAAAGAACCAAACTGCATAAGATCGATATCAACGTTTTTGCCTTTCGGATATCTCTCATAGGTAAAAATGTATCTATCTTATTACGCTTAATCTAGATTTGGTACTATGAAGCATTTTCTATTTGAGCTCACCTGCTACAAAGCATGTCAACTTCAATATCTAGCCCACAAATGTAGGAGTCTCTTTCCTTTCTTTTAGCCTAATCATAACATGTAATGAGATATGTTTTGTACTAATAAAAGGTGCATGTTTTTATTTAGAGTATGATATTAAATCTTGAAAATGACAAACTTTTCAGTTTCTTGGGACAAATCATGGTACTTGAAGAGGTTTTGAAATTAGAAAGGAGTGAATGTAAGATTGTATACTTATTACGTCCTACGAAATATACATATTATAAAAGTTACTTCTTATCATTGAGCAAGGGTTATGTCCTGATGTATTTTGCAGGGATTATATAGAGACTTAAGAGGACTTTATTAAAATTACATTTAGTGGAAAACGTGGTGATTTTTTAAGAATTGCTGCAATTCCATGTTTGGGATTCTTATCTCCTCATAGTTTATTACAAATGTTCTCTGTGGTAGTGTTGGACTTGATCTTGATGGTAAAAAATAAAGTTTTGTAAACGAAACAATTTACAGTCACTATAACTCCATCACATAAACTCCGTTGATTATTATAGTTGAATGGAACTAAAAAAAAATAAGTGTTGATGTGTATGTATTTTATCGAATTGATGTACTATGACAGATTGAAGGGTTAAGATTTGCATGTGATAAACAAGTTACAATGAATATTTCAGGTATGAAAAAAGGCATCTCGATGCACTAAAGAACCTGCTATGTGCGGAATTCAGAAAAGGATCGGTCCATAAGGGTCTATGTCCTGGAAGTAAATTGCATTTACCTAACTCTTGCTTTTCACCCTTCTACTGCATGAATACTAATGAATCTGTCAAGTTATTATGACAGTCATATAGTAGGTGAAGGATTGAAAGCATAGAAGAAGGAGCCAAACCACAAGTAGATCAAAATCAAGTAAAGGAGGAGCTTAAGGTGAAAGAGTAAGCAAATGAATTCAGGTCAACTAGGTTATTTCCAGCATGTTTGTGCTATTAAGAATAAGATAGTACAATATTGATTTTGTCGCACAAGAAAAAATAATCATGACATAAATGATAAAAAAAATCTAATGGAATTTGAGTTGATTCTAAAGAACAAAAGCGTTAGTTAACATTCTACTCTTGCTCTTACTAAGTAAGGTTTTACTTAGTCTTCATTATGGTCCCTCTATAAAAACTGCTCATATAGATACATAATACCAATGATACAACTGGAGGGTCCAATTAATGTTGTGTTTGTTGATGTTGGTCATTTTGCTACCAAATAGTGTAGAGTGAATTCAATGTTTGAAATTCAATCTTTGCATAGTTTCTATTATTCATATAACTGAATAATAGTCAATGTCAACTTTGGTATGCTGCTATTATACTTGAGTTACATGAATATTCGTGGTTTTTGAATTTCTATCATAATATTCATTTGTGGATGTTCGATACTATAGGATGTTTTTTTAGTCAAGCAAAAGATTCTGATACCATTAGCTAAAAAGTTCCATTGGATTATTTTATGACACGTCTACTTTCGATCTTTTCTGTTTTATTCAAATTTTCTGTATGAATATAATTATTTTGATTAGATAACTTCACGATGTGAACTTTTTGGTTTTTCAGTATAACAAATGCAGTAGTTCTAATTTACATGTGAGCAGGTGCTTCCTTTGAAATTATAATAAGGAGGATACAAACCACATATGGTCCATTATTTCAAGGATGATCATATTGAGTAATTTTATTTTCAATAATCTTGAAGCCGATTTTGTGAAGTCTGGATCTTCTAACCAGCAACCACCATGCTAGAAGCTGAAAGAAACAACAGAGAGAAGGGCAGTGTGATGACCCTTCAGGTCATTTGTCGTGTTCTTGGTTATTTTTGCTGATAAAGCTCCTCCATAGCCGTCCCAAGTTATTAGTGACTTGCTGGAACTGATAGTTCGGTTAACTGACGGTTCGTTTGATTTTTAGAAACACTTTTCCAATTTGAAGTCTTCGTCGATTCCAAATGGCCGCTGAGCGAAAAATTTAGTAAAATAATTTCGGATGCAAATTTCGACTACGCCAACAGCTATGTAATATCGATTTTAGGATAGATAGACCCTTGGTTCAGTTCCCACAACACCCGAACTCATTTCGACCCATTAGTTGAAAAAGTCAAAAATTAAAATATATGGGTGTGGGACTTACAAGTGACCTAAATGACCTTGAATGGAAAATTTGACTTCACCAATGCGTCCGGAATATCGAATTTAGTGGGGTTACATAGTTTGTTTGTGAAAAACAGAGTCTGAATGAGTCCGGGAGGTCAAAAATAAGTTTTGACCTTGCGGGCCCATCTAAAATCGTATAAAAGGGGTCTTTTTGGTAGATTTTAGGCATTCTTCATTTCTATTATAACCCTAGCAGCCATAGGAGATTGGTGACTCAAAAATTGGTCTCGTGGGTTGATTAGGAGTTTAGTAACTTGTGTAATCCATTCTTTTGCTACAAATCTAAGGTAAGAATTCTTCTAATTTGAGATTGATTTCATGATTTCTTGACTCAAAACCTTAAATCATTGTGGGTCAATTGTAACCTCAAAATGGAGTGATTGACTCAAATTACTTGAAGGTTTTAACTCCCTAAAGATAATTAGGCTGTGGGTTGATCTTGGAAACTCCTTTCCAAGGGTGAAACCTGATTGGGGCTTTGGTGTCCATTTGAAACCCATGGCACAATGGTGCTATAATGGGTATTTTCATTCTTGTTATAATGCTTAGATTATATTGTTGATAGCATTGCTTGTGGAAGGGGAAGCTTCTCGAAAAGGAAAGGAAAGCATGTTGGTTCGTGAGTTGCTTGGATTCAAGGTAGGTTAGGCTTACCTGTAGTATAAATTGAGCTTATTTGTAATGTAATCATTGATATCTTGCGAGATTGGACAGGGAATTTAGACGATAGTTGATTAAATGGTGAACTTGGGATTCATTAATTGCTATAGGCCATGGATTTGTAAGGTATGATACTTGATCCTTAGTCTAGGACCTTGGTTAGTCTAATTGTGGTCTCATGACTAGTGTGAGAACACTATAGTTGTTCTAAATAGATATGAATGGTATACTTCTCTACCCTTAGGGGTGTATTAACTTATATAATGCCTAGATAGGAGATGACCTTGGTGTTGGGTTGAGTTAGGAAGGATTCTTGAAGAGACTTTCCCTATAGAACTAGAAAGGAATTGTAAGCCCTTATGGTGAGGTATGGATGACTTAGCCTAATTCCGAGTAAAAGTTAGACATGTGTTAGTAAGCTTGACATTCTCGGAATTTAGAAGTGGAACTTGACCCACCTTAAGTTTGAACTAAGTAAATTAGAACGCCTGAACTCTCATCAAATATTTTTACTTGGTTCATTTGGATCTGTACTTTTATGCAGTGGAATACTGACCTAGGGTGAAGCTTGATTTTTGATTCTGTTGTATGCTGAAAATGTGAGCTTTGCAATTTGGTCTTCTCTGTACACGAGAATTGTGTGTTGATACCTACTGTAGTATTTTAAGCATGTATAATTCCACATGAAATCGGTGGTTAATGGTCTCCCTAACAAGCATGCGAAATCGACCCACCCTGCTCCATGATACATTTGTCCCTATAATGTAGATATCATTCACGTTCTTGCCTCTTAGCATGTGTTATTATGGAACAGTTTACCTACAATGAAACATATGGTATCTTTGAGACAATTGTCTTTGTACTTTCATGAAAAGACGAGTCCTTGTTCTCCTCCACTAAACCTTGTTGCATTCATAGAAAACTCCATATAATTGAAATCAACATTTCTCAATTGCTTTGCCTTGGTAGCATGTGGAATATGTTGTTATTGAAATGATGTTTCTGAAAATATAATAAAAGGATGACTATTCTCTTGACCACTGAAGGGTGTTTAAATCTTGATGAAAGTGGTTTAGAGCATGAATTTGTGATGTTATGATATGACCGGTTCGAGTCCGGAGGAATATGTGATATTATGATGATGCCCGATTCAAGTTCGAAGGAATTTGTGATATTATGATGATGTCCGGTTCTAGTCCGGAGGAATATGTGATGTTATAATGATGCTCGGTTCGAGTCCGGAGAAATTTGTGATATTATAATGATGCTCGGTTCGAGTCCGGAGGAATGTTGATATTATGATGATGCCTGATGAATTCGGAGGAATATGTTGATATTGTGATGATGCCCGGTGAATCTGGAAGAGGTAAAAATATTATGATGCCATGTGGGGCAAATTTACTTATATGCATTGATATTTGTAAGGTTAGGCCGTGTGAGGCCAACCGCCTATGTGCTTGAATCATGAGGTCTCTCTTGATAAATTGTTATTCGTTTCTTGTTCCAAATCACTATATAAGAGGTGTGACTCTTGTTGATGCTAAATTAGCTACTAGAGAAAATTTATGCCAAATATTGAGTTAAGTCTTAGCGTTATGTGTAAACTTGCATAAAAATTCAGGGGCTAACCTAATATGTATACTTGACTCGAATAAGATGTTATATTATGAAATCTTGCCTAGTAAGGTGACTTATGCAATAATTAGCTACTTCTAAAATATATGATTATTATTTGAAACCTACAAACCTAGTAAACTAGTTGGTGGACTTTACTTAATTAAAATATGGAAACTAGTCCTTAAGGTTGTGACAAGCTTAGTGATGATGGATTTAGTATTGAGTGATGGTTAGTTAAATTATCTCCTAACATGTGAAGTTGAGATGACTTAGTTGATAACTCATGTCATGATGATGCTAGTTAAAGAATGTCATTATGATAGTTGAATGACCTATACTATGGGTAGCTTGTAGTTTTCCCAATTTGATGACTAGTGATTTTAAGACTTGTAATCTTTTGACTTTTGAAAAAAATAAGGTTAATTAGTATGGACTTTGCGGTATTTTTTTCAATGAATTATAGAATTAATGATTACATGCCTATGCCGACAATGTTGCTTTCTTTATGTTGAATTACGGCATGGATATTTGAAAGTGGATTTCAGTAATGAGCCATGGCGGGGTTGTGCTACCCGCGGTTTTCGGTAAATTGATAAAGTAGTTGTGCTTTATTGTATTATTGGTTGTATTCTTTTGTGTACTCTCCGGTGGTATGGAACGCCGTGATGAGTTCTTTGTTGTGCTCTTTTTTGTGTACTTTTCGGCGGTATGCGACATCGTGGTAAGTTCTTGTGTTTATGTTCTAAAGATGGTTGATGATGATTATGGCAAGTAGATTCTTTGCGATTGTGTATATGGCTTTATGTTTTCAAAATGAGTATGTTATGTAGATTATGGAGTATATAGAGATAGTATGTCATGTAATTGCTTTAGTAGTATAAATGTTGTTACAGTGGTATCAAAGAAGATTCGGGTTCGATCCTATCCCGTGACTTTAAGATTATTGTCTTACTTTATATCGTACTTACAATATATTTGTCAGTCGGTCGATGATGCCTACTGAGTACCCGAGTTTTGGTACTCATACGTGCAGACCCAGGTCCTAGTTACCGCCGTTGAGCTAGTTCGTGTGAGTTGACTATTTGGAGACAGGGTGAGCTCTTGGAGATCGATTTGCCCTCTTTCCCCTCTATCCTTATTTGTCTTTTACTTTCGAGACAAATATATGAGATTATTTAAGACATTTTAGATTCAGAGATTGTAAATTTCTCTTGTCAAGTTTAGAAACTCTTGTATTAATACTATCAGGTCATGGGATTTGTGTTTGAATATCGGTTGTCCTTAGTTGTGAAATGTTGTTGTTATATATTGTGTTCATACATAGAGTCCATATTGGACGTTCTTACCGAGATAACCCATTGTCATAACTCTGGGTTACGGTATCGGCTTACCTACTAGTGGGATGTGCTACAGCAAAATGCATATATAGATAATGCATATATAGCTACATAATATATCATAGCTAAATATGTAAAGTTTCATAGCTAAACACTTTAGCCACAATTCTTTTTCCGTAGCATTCGTAGCAAGAAGTGAAGTAACTAAAAGTTAGCTATAGATTTTTCATGATTTGTGGCTAAGGACAAATACTTACAGCTATGAAAAAGTTATGTTGTAGCTGTGATGGTAAAAACAAAAAATCTTGCTACAAAATATATACTTATAACAAATAATTTTACTCTTTGCCATGACAATTAGAACCGGTAGCAATTTTTTATATTATAGCAACAATATATTCTACTGTGGCAAAAGACTTTGCTACGAAAATTCAAAATTTGTGACTAATTTATGTTTTAGTCTCATAATAACAATCCTTACATTTAGCTACGTGTTAGAAAATTCGTAACTATAAAATGAAGCATTTGCCACAAACATTTTGTACATAGCTAAGAATTCATTCATTTTACCACGAAATATATAAATTATAGCTGCTTTTTAATTTGCTATGAAAAATGAATATGTATAGTCATATTTTTTACAATTATATAAAGCTACAAAAATTTGTTGCTATAAATTGAAGAATATTTTCATAAATATTATTAATTACAAGAATTTCTATAATATAGATAAAAATATTTTTTAAAAAATCAACAATTCCATTACTACAAATGAAAAAAACTTCTACAAACTTTGTCAATGAGAAAAGTTACATAATATAGCTACAAATTTAGTTTTGAGATTCTAAAGCAATTGACAAATTACTTATAATTACATGTTACAATTTTGAGAATAGTCACAATATAGAATTCTTTTGAGACGCCATTTTGTAAGAGTCCAAAGCAACATCGTCTACTATCTCTTCTTTTGTAGTCTTCAAAAGCACCTCAACTTGATCAACAACCCTCTTAATGTATCATTTATATGCTCTTATTCCATTAGTATGTCTATCAATAATGGTAAAGTACTTTAGCACCAAGAACGTTAATAACAACTAATTATATATGCAAGTGTGTGTGTATATAGAACTTCAAGGAGAAAAATATATTTCTTAGGTAATTCTTTTACTAAAATTTTTAACAAATACAAATAAGAAAAATACAAAGCAATCAAACAAGTAAACAAATCTGTAGATTTTTTAAACTTCTTAAAACATAAAGATATAAATTTCAAATTTCAATACAATAACAAAAATATGTTCAATGTAATCTCATAAGCAATAGATATTAATTTTTAAACTCACGGACAAAATATTACCTTCAAATTAACAAGAATATATACAATCCAATACGATACTCATATTGTGAAACTTACTTCATCTATTTAGAGAATTCATGTTGTAAAACCTACAAAAGAAAAATTAAATATTAATCAATTATACATCATAAAAATACCAAACAAAATTGAAAAGAAATAGTTAGGGACACAAAGCATGGAGGGAGGAGAGGGAAAAGGGAGTGTTGTGTTTGTTAAGTGGGATTAGGGTTATTTAATGAAAAATTAGGTTTTAAAATTTTGGACCAATTTTTCATTTTTGGGGGAAGATTTTGGGTGGATATAAATGGGAAGAAATTTTGGGGTTTGTGTGGCGGTTGATTTTTTTCTTTTGGCCAATTGGCTTTTGCTTTTCTTTACCTTTTTTATTTTCGTAAAATTGTTTTCCTTTTCCTAATATACTAAAATGCATATTTTTTTGCTTTCTCTTTTACATAGGCTATTAATATTATGTAAATACCTAATATAACAATTGTACCTTTAAAAAAAAAACATAACAAAGAAAATTATTTAATGAGAATATATGCTTTCTTTTATGTTAGTAGAGAAAGTCAATGATTTATGGGACATAAATAATTCTAAATATTTTATTTCTTTTCAACTTTTTTCGCTATGATATTGTTAGTTTTTTTTTATGTACTCTCACATTTCAATAAATTCTTAATTTAATAATATTCACTTATAGTGAGGATTATTTTGTAATACTTTTTTTAGTTTGAATTATAAATACAATAATTATATGAATTTAAAATAATTTTTTTACTATTGAAGTAGAAATAAGGTATGTATATATATTCTACTCTTTTCCGAACTTCACTTTGTGATTATATTGGATATGTTTTTTTTGTGATTGTATATGAATTTTAAAATGAACTATATAAATTAGAATGTCAAATTTAAAATAAAATAAAATAATCAATATAAGAAAATTTATCTAATAATTTATGT
Source organism: Capsicum annuum (assembly GCF_002878395.1). Classification (NCBI taxonomy): domain Eukaryota; kingdom Viridiplantae; phylum Streptophyta; class Magnoliopsida; order Solanales; family Solanaceae; genus Capsicum; species Capsicum annuum. The sequence goes on along the minus strand of NC_061121.1, from coordinate 229,851,065 downwards.
AGAATTGCAAAAGAATATTTGTAATGATGAATGTCAATTACCATAGATTCAAGTTTGAAAATCATTTTAAAATAGAAAATTCAAAAAAAAAATGTCAATTCATTTTTTTTTTTTACAGTAACAACGTGAATCAAATTAATGGTAAAATACTCTATTATGGTGGTTTCATACTTTAACAATATTAGATTATTTCAATTTAAATTTAAACAAGAATATGAATTTTACATTACTATTTTTTGTATTAACTAAAAATATAAAATTATATGAACTTAAAATGAGTAGTGTAAGTTAAAATGCCAAGTTTAAAATAGACAAAATCATATAAACTAAAATTGTCAATATTCGAAAATCTATCTAATTTATTTATAAGACGGGAAACAATATAAATGCAAGTTTCATCACCAAAAAAAAAATTTCAAGTTTGAAAATTATTTTACGATAGATTTCTTTTTAAAACAAAAATTTAATTCAATTTATTTTTATGTAAACAATATGTATTCAAATTCAAATTAAAGTGTTACATTATTGTGGAATCATAGTCCATAACATCCAATTATTTCAATTTGAATTTAAATAGAAATATGAATTTTGAATTGAAGCTTTTTAGTTTGAATTTAAAATTTAAATAATTATATACATTATATGGCTTAAAAATTCAATTTTAGAGTAGAATATGTAAAAATAAAATAAAACTTTCAATAATAGAAAATTCAAAAGAAACTCATATTACATATTTTAAGGAGGGGGCCTAAAATATCCTTCGAGTATTGAAAATAATCGTAAAATATCCTTCTTCTACCTTTGGGGTCTAAAATACCCTTTCATCCACCTATATGACTCTATTTTACCCTCTTTTTAACAAATTCTTTTTTTTTAAATAGTATTTTTATTTAATACGTGACAATTTTTTATTGGTTGAAATTTAATTAATTAAAAACTTAAAAATCATCCCCAAACCCAATAAATAAGTTCAAACTCAAATGAAATTTCTTGATGTGTCCATGAATATTTTTTTTTAAAAAAAATAAGTTCATAAATATTAAAAAACAAATTGCACTTATTTTAAAACTATAAAGTATCAAATATAAATAAATTTCTTTACAAATTTAAAAAAAAATTGATTGTATATATTTTTTCCCAAAACAGTACAATTAACATTTAAAATAATATGTTGCAATACGATAAAACATTAACTTGATATGTTTAAGAAGTTAACTAATAATAAGTTTAAGGTTATAAGTATGTACATTACTTTTTCTTTTCTTTTTTGTATGTTGTTTTGTTATTTGAAATTTAATTGATTTTTATACACACTCCTATTTACTTAAATTATATTTGAAATTTAAAAGTAAGATCATATAAAATCGAATCAAGTTGAAAGATAAACTCCTCTAATTACATTTAGTTTTTAAAAGTATTATTTCAAAACATTAAATTCAAATCAAGTAATAATTCTAAAAATAGGGATGGAGTTTGATTGATAGTAAGTTTTTTTTTAAATTTGGCATGATTAGTTTATTGAAATAAACATGATCAAACATTTATCTAAGTTATATTTAAGACTTACAAATTGTAAAATTGAATTAAATCAATCAATTAATATCTTAAGCCACATCAGAATTGTAAATATATTATTTTGGGTGAAATAAATTTGAGTCAAATAATAATTTTGGAAGTACTTGACTGAGATTAAGATTTAGTAAGACTAAATGAAATTATTTTTAAGTTCAATATAATTAATTAATCCAAATTAATTAGAAATTAATATTTATTGAATTTATACTTAAAATTCGCAAGTAGTCAAGTAATATTGATTCGAATTAAACGATTAATATCTCTAATTATACTAAATTAGTTTTGCAATAACAAATTTCAGCTTGTGAAATCTAATTACTTACTACAAAATTTTATAATAATATTAAATTTGTGGCCATATCATTTAGTCATGATAAATAATTACTCCCCCGTTCCAAATAAGTGTTTTAACATTTTTTATTTTGTTTTCAAATATGTTATGTTTTAGATAATTAATAAGACATTAACGACGTTCTTTCAATTTTATCCTTCTTTAAATTACATAAATAAGAAATTATTAAAGAATTACACACCCTTCAAGGTATTTATCAATGATACATTACTAAAAGTATCTTTAATTTATAGGAATGAATAGTTTTATTAAGGGGCGTGCCCAAACTAAAAGTATCACTTATTTAAGAATGGAGAGAGTATAGTTATTATTACTCTAACAATTGTCACGATTTTTTGAAACTCAAAGCCAAAATATTTATTAGCTATAATATTTTATTTTAAATAATCCTTTTTAATGGCTAAATAATCATTATTGCTACGAGAAGTTAAACACATTACAATTAGTAATTAGCTACTGAATTTTATTATAGCAAAAACTCCATGGATGTATATTTAACTTATTGCACTAATTTTTTGGAATTTGAAGCAAAAATAATTTAGCCACAATATTTAATTTCAAATAATTTACTATGGCTAAAGATTACTATTGCTACAATAAATTTCATTTGTGGCAAAAATTAATAATTAGCTATGAAAGTATGTTATAGAAAAAAAAAAATATGCCTATATCATTTAACTATTGCCACAAAGTTTTATGACTTGAAGCTAAAAAAAAAAAATATTTAGCGACAATATTTTATTTAAAATATTTTATTGTGGCTAAAAGCTTACTATTGCTAAAATTTATTCATGACAGTTTTACTCAAGTGGTGGCATTTAAGAATTACCAGTATCATTAAGATGTTTCTAGATGTGGTGGCAATTGATGCATTGAAGCAAATGTAATGTATCGTGATTTTGTATTAAAGCACTTTTAAGGTCATTTTAGAGTTCTTCTCGGTGGAATATTTGAAGTAGGGAAATGCATAAAAGAAAGAAGAGAGTACATATGGGTGGATGGGAGATATGGTTGAGTTCATTTCATCAAAGTCAAAAGACAATACTAGCTTCTGTTATTTTTGCTCTTTAAATGTTTGTATGTAAATTAATTCTCTCAAAAATTGGTGTGTATATAGACTAAATAGCACGTATTACGATTTAATTACAAGTTTGTCATTTGACAATGTAATTTAAATATTATTGTGGCTTTGCTATGTAAGGCAATAGATTCATATTGATGAGTATTAATTATAATGAAAGCTAATAAATGATATTTATAGTTGTAAGGCGTAAACTAATAAATAAATGTAATTCAAATGAGTGGTTGTAGAATTTTAAACTTCCATAAAGTTTAAATCTATAATTTTAGTTGTTAAATAGTAAACAACTAATAAATAAAAATAAAGAACATAAATTTATTAACGTGTATATAATTTATCATAATTCTTTCTCTATCATTTGCGTATGTAAACTAGTTAATTGCTTTACGAGATCAGTGTGCAAAATGGTAAATGGAGACGAAAGAGCTTTAAATGCAATTGTTGTCATATTAATCATTAATCCCTATCATTGTAATGGTTACACGTAGACGAATTGAGAGGTTTGAGTTTGATTTAAAGCGAATAATATCACACCAAATAAGAATTTCTGATCACTTATCAAGCAAAGGCTGCATACACACCAAATAAGAATTTCTGATCACTTATCAAGCAAAGGCTGCATAATTATTTGTGCACTTTGTTGGGTTCGAAATCGAGAGAGAGTCATGCGGAAACTTAACGTTTGCAAACCTTGAGACAATAAATCAGACGACAAAGAGAGCAATACAAAAAAAAAGCATAAAATTGTTATATGTTTTGGCCAATCGTCCTACATATTATAAAACCTAATATCAAAAACATTAAACCTATTGGGTGAAATCTCCCCCTAAACAAAGACTCTTTAATGACTACAGTGTGGATGCTATTGTGTTATGGTATGAGAAAGGATCTTTTATTTATAGATGTCCAAAACCTTTCCTCTAAAAAATAGGTTAGCCAAATATGGAAAAGAATTATATTTTTTCTTCCAGGAAAAGTAAAAGTAATTATGGTAACTTTTATTTTCCTTCTAAGAAAAAGTAAAACTTAAATATAGTAAGAAAATCAGGGAAAAAATCCTAACAAATCTCCCATTTTTGACTTGATTTTCTTAAAAATATTCTTGATCCTTCTTTTTCTTGTGCATGATCCTCGTTCTTCATATATATTCTTCATATATCATTGTTGTTTGACATGCTTTAAAAATTGAAGCTTCTGGGTTAAAAGTACATGAGCCCTTTTCGAGTTAAAAATATTGGAGCCCTTTTGCAGGATTAAAAGTGAGCTTTATTTTCAAATATGTGACAACAGGATTGTTGAAAATATGATTAACAATTATCTCCACATGTAGCTTTTGAACATATATCTTCATTATCATCAAATTGATTGCAACTTTATTCAACAATTGGACCATCGATTTATTGAACCGTGGGCTTTGATACCATTTGTTGGGTTCGAAATTGAGAGTGCGTCATGCAGAAGCTTAATGTTTGCAAACCTTGAGACAATAAATCAGACGACCAAAAAATAATACTAAAAAAACATAAAATTATTATATGTTTTGGCCAATCGACCAACATATTGTAAAACCTAATATCAAAAACATTAAATCTATTGGGAGAAATCTCCCCCTAAACAAAGACTCTTTAATGACTACATTGTGGATACTATTGTGTTATGGGATGAGAAGGGGTCTTCTATTTATAGATGTCCAAAACCTTTCCTCCAAGAAGGAGGTCAGCCAAATATGAAAAAGAATTATATTTTTTCTTTCTGGAAAAGTAAAAGTAATTATGGTAACTTTTATTATAAATGTTCAAAACCTTTCCTCCAAGAAAAAGGTTAGCCAAATATAAAAAAGAATTATATTTTTTTCTTTCAGAAAAAGTAAAAGTAATTATAGTAACTTTTATTTTCCTTCTAAGAAAAAGTAAACTTAAATATAGTAAGAAAATCAAGGCAAAAATCCTAACACACTTCCCAAGGTAAGCAAAGACCATCACCATCTTTTATTTTCATTTAAAATTGTAGTTGAAAGCAGCAATACCTTAATTTCTCTTGTTGTCATTTGTGACAATTGTAGTTGAGATCAGAGAGATATTATTTTTAGCCTCAATTGGTTCTTTTTGCACAATGTGTTATCCACTGTGTATAACTATATACTCAAAATGAGTTTAGGTTTTATGCAACGTAAGTGAAATTATATTAGTTAGATCTATGTTAGCCATGGATATAGAGTCGTGCTACTATTTGGTGTTTTCTACTTTTGTGGGGTTGTTTTTTCTTTCTTTATTATTTGTCGCTTCAAGGAAGAATTAGTTTTACCCCAAATCGTATTCCTTAATTGGTTCCTCATTGGAATTCATAAGAAATCGCAAGCGGATTATCCAGTGGACTAGTGAAATATTCGACAAATTATCTTCCTCCACATATACACTTGAATTGCCCTTAGGAAGACATGTCGTATGCACTAAAGATCCTTCCAATGTCAAGCATATTGACAAGATGCGCTTCAATAACTACCATAAAGAGAGGATATTCATAGAAGCTTTATCAGACTTATTTAGGAAGGGTATTTTCCTCTCTGATGGCTCGGAGTGGAAGTCACAAAGACAATTTTTTTGCCATGATTTCGATCCTAAAGAGTTTCATGCTTATTTGTAGTAGAGGAAGAACTCTCGGGTCGTCTTGTCCCCTTTTTAAGTAATGCAGAAAAAACATCTACAATTGATCTCCAGGATACATTTTGTCGATTCACATTTGATTTTGTATGTTAGATCAGGTCTGGGTTTAATCCTGAGCATTTATTACTTTCTCTGCCACCAACCCCTCTTGCTGACGCTTTTAAAACTGCAGTAAATTTGAGCACTTTTAGGTATAGTACCTTACCGTTGATGTGGAAGGCCAAAAAGTTCTTCAATACAGAGTCCGAGAAAACACTCGCGCTTATGGTTGATGAACTTCACAAATTCCTGGGTAATATTATTTCGAAAAAGAAGGAAAGATTTGTCGCGTGGGAGGACTTGAAGGACAAGGACGTGTCTGCAAGGATAGTGAGAAGGGCACAAGGTGAACAACTAGACGAAACATTTCTGGTTAATACAATCGTTAGCTTTGTCCTGGCTGGACAGGACACAATTTGTTCGGCTTTAACATGATTTTTTTGGTCAGCCTCGAGTAACCAGAATGTAGAAAAAGAAATTGTGAGAGAAATTAAACAAAAGGATGGATGTCTGAGGGACATGGTTTACACACATGCCTCCATATATGAGTGCATGAGACTCTTCCCACCCATTCCACTATATTAAAAAGAAGCAGTGGAAGATGATGTTTGGTCTGATGGAACAAAGGTGAAAAAGGGGACGAGCATAATCTACCACATATTCGCTATGGGTAAGTCATAAGAATTGTGGAGCTCAAATTGGGCTGATTTTCGTTCTGAGAGATGGTTGGAAAGAAGAAAAAGTGGCACATCAAATGGCGATGATGGAAATTTCATCGCGAGAGACCCTTTCACATATCCGGTGTTTCAAGTAGGGCCAAGGACTTGTTTAGGAAAAGAAATCGCGGTCGTGCTGATGAAGATGGTAGTTGCCACCATTCTAAAGCGCTTCCTGTTATTTTATGGTGTATTTTCTGGTACAAGATTCTGTATTTAGGCACAACAACTTCAACTCTAGTTCAAGTTTAAAACAAGAACACTATGAAGTACAAAAACACCCTCAACACAAGATCAAAGTGATCTTTCTAAGAAGTGTGTTTTATTTTTTCAGAAATTAAGATGAAACAGAAATATAAAGCCAAGTCACCCGACTTCACGGAGTGTCCTTAAGGAATAATTTCCCTCACTGTATCTGAGGTTTTGAAATCTTTCTCCCAGGATAAAATGACTTTCAATCCAACTATAGTGGTACCTCAAATAATTGGATTCGTCAAAATCCCCCACATGAATGGGGAATGGTTATTTATTTATAAAATTTTACGGAATCATCAAGAAAAGACTGTTTGCATCTGGATAAGTGGGTTTTCTTTTGAACTTTCTGTAGTGAACATGCATCGGATGTACTCGGTCAATCGATAGATTTGATATCTTTGAATCGTCGAGCTTTAATATACACTTAGACAACACATGTCACACAATCAGGATTTTACCATTTATGGTTCTCACGGTTTTGTTCTTTTCAGCCATGAACACGTCCTGGATTCATGAGAGCTTAGAGAATAGGACTTTACTAATATTCTCCTTAAAGCGGCTTTCACTTTTCACTCACATAGATTATTTCTAAACTTTCCATCCCATAGATTAAACTATTTGATCAAATCTATCAAATTTAGATAATCATTAAAAGACTTCTCACCTTAAGTCTTATCCTTGTTTACTAAACATTCTCTACATCATGAGAATGGATTGGTATTTTGACAATGTTGAACCTGTCAGACACAACTTTGTTTGATCTCCTTGAACCTAGCTCTTGGGATCTCCAGTCTGCTAGGTAGAGTTACTGCCATGCTGACTTGTCCTAGGCCTTAAACCCATTCCCTTGGATGTCTTTTCCACTCCTTCTCTAGATAGGCCTTTTGTAAGTGGATCCGACACATTATCCTTTGACTTCACATAGGCAACAGTGATAATTCCACTAGAGAGAAGTTCTCTAACGGTATTTGTCTCCGTCGTATGCGACGAGATTTACCGTTGTACATCATGCTCCCTGCCCTACCTATTACTGCTTGGCTATCACAGTGTATACATACTGGTGCTACTGGTTTGGGCCAATAAGGAATATCTTTCAAGAAATTCCTGATCCATTTTGCTTTAAAATATTTCAAGTTGGGTTTCCTTCTTTTTCATTTCTCATAAGAAATTGATTGTGTCTTACTATGGGGAACTCTATTGAGTATACGATTGGTTGTAAGGATAGCCTCCCCCCATAAGTTTTGTGGTAAACCGGAACTTATAAGTAAGACATTCATCATTTCCTTCAAAGTTTTATTTTTTCTTTCCACAATTCCATTAGATTGAGGTGAATACAGGGCCGCAGTTTGATAGACAATTCCATTCTCTACATATATTTCGACAAAGGGAGATTCATATTCTCCATCTCTATTACTTCTTATCATTTTTATCTTTTTATCTAATTGATTTTCAACTTTATTTTTATATTGGCTAAACGCATCTATTGTTTCATCCCTACTATTTAGCAAATAGACATAACAATATCTAGTGCAATCGTGGATAAAAGTTATGAAATACTTTTTCCCTACCACGTGATGGTGTTGACTTCATATCACAAATGTCAGTGTGTACTAAGTCTAAAGGATTGGAATTCCTTTCAACGGACTTATAAGGATGCTTTGCATACTTTGATTTCACACACGTTTGATACTTTGATTTATTGCACTCAAAGTTGGGCAAAACTTCTAAGTTAATCAGTTTTCGTAACGTTTTGTAATTAACATGGCCTAAATATCCATGCCATAAATCATAAAACCCAAGCAAATAAGAAGAATTTGAACTTTTATTTATTTCAACATTCATTACATTCATCTTATAAAGGCCCTCGGTGAGATAGCCTTTTTCTACATACTTTTCTCCTTTGCTAATCATAATTTTTCTAGAAACGGTTACACATTTGAATCAGTTCTTATCTAGAAGTGAAACAGAAATTAAATTCCTACGTAACTCCGAAACATACAAGACATTGTTAAGTGTCAAGACCTTTCCTGAAGTCATTTTCAAGCATATTTTTCCTGTTCCTTCTACCTTAGCAGTAGCGGAGTTAGCCATGTAGATCATTTCTTCTACTTGAGCCAGAGCGAATGACGAAAACAACTCTTTGTTTGCACATACACGACGGGTGGCACCAAAATCCATCCACCATTCACGAGAATTCCCCACCAAGTTGCATTCTGAGAACATAGCACACAGATCATCGCATTCTTTGTTGGATTCAATCATATTTGCTTAATCCTCTTTCTTGTCTTTCTTTGGGGCACGACAATCCATGAACTTGTGGCCAATCTTGCCACAATTGAAGCATTTTCTCTTGAATTTCTTCTTGGGTTGATTTCTTCCTTGTTCAACTTTCTTCCTTTTCTTAGAATTGTTTTGGTCATCTTCCACAATATGTGCTCCATTAATTGCAAAATTTCCTTTTGACCTTTTTTCGGCAGCTTTATTATCCTCTTCAATACGTAGTCAGACAATAAGATCTTCGATATTCATCTCCTTGCGTTTATGCTTCAAGTAGTTTTTGAAGTCTTTCCACATTAGTGGTAGCTTCTCAATTATCGCTGCTACTTGGAAAACATCATTCACAATCAAACCTACAAAACAGTTTATGTGAGTACTAGGAACATTTTCAATTTGTTCAACTAAGGTATTTCTCAAAGATATACCTTCTGCTAAGAGATCATGGATGATTACTTGCAATTCCTGAACTTGAGAGACAATCGATTTGCTATTTATCATTTTAAAGTCCAGAAACCTTGCAACAAAGAATTTCTTAATTCCCACATCCTCTGTCTTATATTTTCATTCTAGTGCCCCCGACAATTCCTTCAATATCTTAGTTCCACTGTAAACATTATAGAGGTCTTCTTGAAGACCTCTCAAGATATAATTCCTACAAAAAAAATCTAAGTGCTTCCAAGCCTCTACAATCATGAAATGCTCTTTGTCCGAGGTTTCCTCGGGCACCTCAGGAGCATCCTCACTAGTGAACCTTTGAAGGCATAAAGTGGTGAGGTAAAAGAACATCTTTTTCTGTCATCGCTTAAAGTCAATGCCCGTAAATTTTTTGGGCTTCTCCACAGGTGCCATTGGTTGTGGAGAATTTGCTCGACTTGTTGAGGCAATACTAGTTGCCCCCACAATCATAGCTACATCTTGCATTTGACTTTCGTTAGTCATTTTTCCTGTCACCACAAGACAATAAAATTTAGTATTTTCATAATACTATTTATAAAGTTAAGCAACTTTAAACTTTTTTTCTTATTTCTAGTTAACAATGAAGTTTTTATGACTTTCAATCGTCAACCGAATGATCTTTAACTTATGATGAAGATTTTATGTCTTCGAATCACTAGTTAAGTTCAAACGGAGCAGAAAGCTTAAAACTTTAATCTCCAAAAACAAGCAATACAGATTCTGCAAGGTTTATTCCTTAAGATTGTTATTTTATGGTGTATTTTCGGGTACAAGATTCTGTATTTAGGCACAACGACTTCAACATTAGTTCAAGTTTAAAACAAGAACACTATGAAGTACAAAAATACTCTCAACACAAGATCAAAGTGATCTTTCTAAGAAGTGTGTTTTATTTTTTTAGAAATTAAGATGAAACAGAAATATAAAGCCAAGTCTCCCGACTTCACGGAGTGTCCTTAAGGAATAACTCCCCTCACTGTACCCGAGGTTTTGGAATCTTCCTCCCAGGATAAAATGACTTTCAATCAAACTATAGTGGTACCTCAAATAATTGGATTCGTCGAACTCACTCAACAATTTGATTGATCACAAAGAATGTTTTGAAGACAAGAAGAGTTTTTATATCAGAAATTTTTTCATTCATAAACCTGTGGATAAATGCAGGTTTATATAGCCATCAAGTGCCCCTTCCCAAAGGTGGTAATGGTTCATCTGAAAAGGTGTATCCTTTGGAAGAGTCATGTCTGTTCATTCGAAATATTGTGTTTTTTTCTGAACAGACACAACAATCTGAATAGTTACTCCTTTTCCAAAACAATATATCTTTTCCTCAAATGTTGTGTCCCTCCATTTTCCATTCACACCTTTTTCATACATATTGAACCCAACACTTCCGAGTCATTCTGGCTCAGGATAATTTCTCTCCACATTATGATTCAATTGTTGTATCAAGGATGAAAAATGATTGTCCAGTAAGAATCATAGACCGTCATTAAGAATAGTCAATTAACATTGGATAGTTTCCAGTTTACTTCTGTGCTATTTGTAGAATAGTTATGGTACTATTCCACACAAGTCTACAACTATAATGACTTTTAGCAGCAACAAATATACACTTTAACAAAGAATGTTAAAGTTTTTACCGCCATTAGTTAATTATTGTTAGATCTAATGTTGCTATAAATATTAGGGGCATTTACAAAGAATGTTAAAATGTAATTGTCACTAATAATTACCTCTAAAAAATAAATTCACTGGATTAATCCATCGCCTTTAACTAATTGCTGCTAAATATCTTTTTTGGTGCAGTGTTTTTCCTTTAACAAGAAACTAATTTGAAAGGGATCGAAGATATGTACTGCAATTTCTTCTCTTTCGGTATTTGAGTTCTAAGTATTTCCATTTCTCAATATTGGTATGGTTAATAAACCCCTTGTATTATTTAAAATGGTTCAGTTTTATCATCTATTATATTTTAGGCTAAAAAATATTCTCTTCACTATATTTTTGGTTCAAAAATATTCTCCAACTAGCAAAATAGCTCAAAATAATCCTTCTTGCTAATAGTTGCTCCAAAATAAGTAAAAGGGGTTTGTTTTACACTTTTAATTTCAGTATCTCTTTCTGAAACTTAGCATGACCAATTTAATAGGGTAACTGATACCTCGCACCAGCGCTTGTATCGGATAACTTTGCTCACCAATAGCCTTTGACATATGGAAAGACATCACTAAATCTTCTTGCCTCCACTAAGATTTGAACATAAACCTTATGCACTTAGAAGCATCATAATTAAGATAAGTGTGTAATTTTGATAATAATTTGACTTTAAACTTATTATTGTGCTGATATAGACACACAATATTTTGACCATACAAGTCTCAAATGTCTTTCTTTCTTTTTTCCTCCCTTTAATTTTCTCTCCGTGCAAATAGTTGTCGTATATCAAGTGGTAATTGAACTCTCGTAGTACGGTTCACTCGAGTCCCCCTCCGGCCAAGCCCCGATGTCTATCGCGGCTAATGTTATAACATAGGACCAGCACCATTACTCCCCTCCCCAAATCAATGCATTTCCAACCCCTAATTTTGACAAACAAAACAACTCTAGACTAATAATTCTCTTAGCCCCTCCCCATTTTCTCTTCAAATTTAGCCATCATGGCTAACTTAGCCTCCTCCGTCCCTTGAGACCAACAAAGGGTTGGCCTGCTTTGAAAGAGAACGGCTAATCGGACGAAAATTATCCTTTAGGAGAATTCTAGCCCCAATCAAGTGTCCCAATAACAACTTTTGAATGATCCAAAAAGAGTTATTTTTTTCATTGTACATGTTCTAGCCTAACTTACAAAGAAGTAAGCTTTGTTGTATCTATAGGACATTAAAACTAACATAGAGTAGCCTTTCAACTCATTTGATTTGGAGGTCTTAAAGAATTTAGCTTTGTTACCGTGATAGACTTTCTAGTAGTGCCTACCTAATAAATAATATCATCAATATTGACTCCACAGACTATTACTCCCCCCGGTTTCAAATTCTTAGTTTGTTTAAAAAAGAAGCCAAAAATGAATACTAACTCTTTTCCCCTTCAACAACTCTTTCATTTCAACTTTCTCATGACATGTTTAGAACCACAAGATTAAAGGATATTTTGGTACATTTGACATATCTTTAATTTAAGACCACAAGATTTAAAAGACTTCTTTATTTTCTAAATCTTCATGCCAAGTCAAAATACACCGAACAAATTAAAACGTAGGGAGTAAAATTTATTAGCATTAAATTTCCAGCAGATATTCAAATTAATCACTTTTCTAAATGAATGCAGGTCGTTGATGCAGCGCATTGGAGAATCCGAAAATTCAGCAAACATTCAAGGAGATAATGAAGTAGCAGACAAGTTAGCGAAGGAAAGAATGAAACGAGCATATTTTGAATCTCTTAGAAGGACTATTTGCTTTTTAATATTTCCCATCTATTTTAAACCAAAAAAAAAAAAAGAAAAAGAAAAAAACTTCTTGTGGTTTCAGTAACATTTTGACATGGAGCAAAAACACACCTAATCACCAGGCAAATTAGCGTTATGGATAAAACATGGAGAAAAGCACATAATACATGAAGAAGAAATATAATGCAAAGTGCTCTTAGTGATTCTAACTTATAGTAGTAACAAAGTTACAAATTTTGGCAACGTTGCAGAATTTGCACTGGAAAGCCATTTCTCATCATGGATGTCATGCACGAACCATAAACCGGACTATAACCTTCCACGGCTGGTTCAATCTGAAATCGCCTTAGCACAATTGTTGCCACTAATTTCATTTGCATGAAAGCAATTTCTTTTCCGATACAAGTCCTTGGCCCTGCTTGAAACATGGGATATGTAAAAGGGTCCTTTGGAATAAACCTCCAATTCCCTGTTCTATCATCTCTTTCAAGCCGCCTCTCGGGTTCAAAATCCGCCCAACTTTCACCCCACAGTTTTGGTGATCGTCCCATAGCAAAAATGTTGTATAAAACACGCGTTCCCTTCTTCACCTTGGTTCCATCAGGCCAAATATCGTCTTTCATTGCTTGCTTCGATTCTTGAGGGACTGGTGGGTAAAGTCTCATGCTTTCACAAATAGAAGCATGCATATATACCATTTCCTTCAAATTATTACAATCCTCTTTCTGAAGAATTTCTCTTACGATCTCCTTTTCCACTTGAGGATTACTCGAGACTAACCAAAAATACCATACTAAAGCTGAACACAAAGTGTCTTCCGCACCCAAGATGAGATTAATAGCCTCATCAATGTAAAAATTTTCATCAAACACAGACTTATTTTTGTGATCATCACTCTTTGCTAGCATCCGGTCAAAGAAAGCGCTTGGAACACCAACAGAATTGTTTGTCAAAAGTGCTTCTTTCTTTTCTATGATTCTGCTTCTGATAAATTTACGGAGTTCATGAACTGCTAGACTGAGTTTCTTTTCGGATCCAATATTAAAAAATTTCTTCACTTTCCAAAAAATTGGAGGGCTAATACACCTCCCCATGGACATTTTGATCGCGGTCCTATAAGCATCTGCCAACGGAGTGCTATTTTGTTTCAATGATGGTAACAAGTAGTGAGGATCATAACCAAATGCTACTTGACATACCATGTCAAATGTGAACCGGCCAAAGATTTCTTGAAGGTCCAACACAAAAGCATTTGCATGAGCTGATGAGAATAGAGGAAGAAGACGAGTAGAAAGCTCCTTCATGGTGATTGATTCCACTAGTTGAAGGAACGTGTCTGTTCTAAACTCATGGCTCATGAGTTGTCTCTGTGACTTCCATTCCGTGCCATCAACAAGAAAGATGCCACATCCCAACAGATCAATCAAACCGCGTCTTAGGATGGAATCCTTTTGGTACACATTGAAGCGAGTCTTGAGAATATGCTTGACATTCGAAGGGTTTGAAGTCAAAATACAACTCTGACCAAAGAGGCCGGTTAAGGTGATGGTTGATGATGATGATTTCGCCAGCAGGTCAGTCGTCCATTGGATGATGTGGTGCCAGTTCTTAACCAATGAGAGTGTACAACCCAAGAGTGGATATGATTTTGGAGAATTATAGTCATAATAATAGATAAAGAATAGTACTATTAGAACCAACAAAAAGATCATTACCAAAAGGGAAAGCACCATCTCAATCATCATCATGATTTTCTACTTCAATAACAGAAGTAAGATTTGTTTTAGTTTTGTTAAATCCCTATATGTCTATATATAGAGGAATCTTAAAAATTTGCTATACTTGTTTCCTTTACTTAATTAGGTACATAAATTTAGTCTTAAAATTAGCTCATGAGGGGAGGATTGTGCATCCAAATACTATTCAGAAGACTACACGTCCCGTTTTCATCCAATGTGGGGCTCTTCAACAGTCCACCTCATGTCTAGGCTGGCATCTAGTGCGCGTGCAATTTAATCTGGGGGTCCATCTTTGCTGAACAATAATTGGAGAGTCCTGTACCATGTATAGAAATGGATTTTGGACCTAACTCAACTTCAAAATCTAGTTCACGAGGGGAATTAGCCAAGTCATATTAAAGAGACCACTCATTCCTTTTTCATTCGATGTGGGTTTCTTCAAACACCAACCTCACACCGGACATGTAGTGCATGGGCAGTTTAATTTGGAGGCCTATCATCGGTAAACAATAATTGGGATGACTGATGCTCTAATACTATGTAAAGAAATAGATTTTATGCCTAACTCAGTCCAAAAACTAGCTCATGAGGAAGAGAATTATTGCCCAAATAGACTAGAAGGAGACCACTATCCTTTTTTGATCCGATATGGGACTCTTCAACAAGTAATAATTAAGTACTATTTAATTTTTAACCACATGTGTTGAGTTTGAACGTAAAGCATATATCATCTTTGTTAGGGGGCAATTTTATCCTCGAAAAAATAATTTTCGACGCGAATCCAAATTTAATCAGGCTTCAATGGGGAAACCGGGCATGCGCAGGAAGCAAAAATGGAAAAAACAAAATCAGATCACTTATACGACCTCCATTTTAATTTGAATAATATTTACTTCTTTATTTTTTTAACTTTCTTTCAAAAAATGAAATATCTTTTAATGGAGGAATCTTAATAGCTCAGTTGGTTGGCTATCTGAACTCTCACCTTGGTAGTGAGGGAAGATTTTAAAGGAATTGCCACTTGGAATTGAATTTCGATATTCCAAGTCACCTTTATTTGAATCTCTAATTATTTTGACTACTTTAACTATAGTTCGTGAACTAGAATCAAGGTAAAAATTATGTTATCGATGGATAGATGTTAGGTACCCCAAATCTCGTGGTTCTAGCATGATCGATTTTATTGACATGTATTTGTTTTTATTGTAAAATATATATATATCAATAAAATAGGTTTTTGTTGTAAAATTAGTTTCGAGATATCACTTAGCCTAGCCTCATGCTAAACTACTCTCCTTATATATATATATATATTGACACCAATTTTTCGATTCACATAATTCCCTATCATTCAGCTCCTCTATCCCACATTCATCATCGTATACTTGAGAATGATCGACAGTCTGCCTCTCTTGATTTTTTTCTTTGTTTGATTTGTTTCTCCGATTTTTTCCTGATCTGATTTCTAGCACAATGCTTCAAGTTAGAGGCGACTTTTATTAAATTGAATGCAAGTCAATTTTTTCATTTGGAAACATCAACTAAGCTTTGAAAGAAAAAGCAATGAATTGTTTTTCTGTCAAAGTACGGTAGCCGCACTTTTCAACTTATTCAAGCAAGAATGTCGTTTTCTAGAGAATTTATAGGTCCACGTGTAACAAACATGTCCATAGACTTTTTATTATTCACAACAAACATATTCAGCTCAAGTGCCACTGAACATTGTATTGAAAAATGTTGCACCACACAGACTATTAGTTGCACTTCTTATTGTTTTTCCATTGAAAAACTCTGAACAGTTTATTATCTTTAGAATCATTCGATCTTTGTATGCTACATCTGTATCATTTTCACAAATCGAGAAGCTTTCAACTTGGATCGAGCACGTTAATGAATCAAAATAAATGTCTTTCTCACTCGTTTCCTTGGCCCCTATTTAACTATTTCCTCTTCATTTCAATGAGAAAAGCTAGTGAATTCCAGTGTCTCAATTTCAGCTGTTTATTATCCATACCAGTAACACATTAAACAGTAAGAAACGATTACTCGAAATGATAGAATTGTGTTTTATGCAAAACAGTTCTGCGTCTAATATACAAAATTTCAAATACCAAGCAACAACAAATGCAGCTGCCAGGAGTGTTCAACCAGAAACGCTCATAATGTAGAAGCAAGTTGCCTAAAATAGAGTTTGTCATCTTTTGGGCCAACTGGCCAAGCATAAAATACAAAGTAAGGCTATGTGCAAATTGCATGGTGCAATAGACCTGATAGTCAGGCCTACGCTGACCCAGTACATAAATGGAGCTTAGTTCTTTTACAGCAACGATATACCCATATCTTACCACTACCTTTGAGGTATAAAGGTTCTTTTCGATAGACCCTCGACTCAAGAAAAAGTACAAAGCAGTATAAAGAAAGAAATAACAAAAGTGAATATATACAATATATTGTTCTGATCAGCAAAATAATTTCTTGTTTGTAAACAAAACAATTATCATTAACAATTTCAGATCTCTACACAACTCAAAGTTGCATTCAACGAAATAAAATTCGAAACGACTGGTTTCAGCAAGCAAAAGAATTCTTTCACAAGTGGACAAACTTCAGAGCTTCTTGTCCATCTTTTTGGAATCCTACGACCAAAGATAATATTATTATTTCAGTCTATATACATTAGGAGATTGTGATATGAGAATTTTAATTGTTTTTCTCTTTAGTGGATAATTTCTTGAGTCATGACCTGTTCCACCACAATTAGGAACATGACAATGTCTTGGTTTCTTAGCAACTTCGATCCCTCCAGGTGCCCTTTTTACTTTCTTTTGTCTGCGATTGTTTCTACTTCCTTCGTAGCACATTCGTGACGATATTTTGTGGTTATTAATTCAACAGTCAAATCTCGGATTATAGAATGAAGACCTTGGAATTCATTGTCATTATTACTAGAATTTATCATATGACTGAACTTTAGAGCCAGTGAATTTTCTGGCCTCCATCTACCCGATAAATACTTCTCACGCAACATAAAATAGTTATGAGCAGTAAGGACTCGAATACAATATCTATATAAAAATTTTAAAAATTTAAACTCTCGGCAAGAATAGTGAACAACCTCTTCTAATCGCTCCCAATAGACAAAACGTCCCCCCATCTGTTTTGCGGTAATGACGAACAATATATGATCCATCACTATCTGAAATCAAACCATATTCAAGAGAGTACCATCTCATCTTGTAATAATTTAAAAGCAAAAGGTGTGAGAACTTTTGAAGCATGTCTTTCCATTGGCATGAATGTCTTAATATGAGGATTGTAATACTTTTGTTGCATCATTGCCTCTTCACCGGCATGATGTCTTATGCTAACCGAAGTCCCGTCCTGCTCAACAAATTCTTTTAAACTTGTTCTTGCATGTAAAAATCTTTTCAAATATGCGCTAATGGAAGGTAATACCCATGATGCACGATTTAAGTATAGCAACTTGATATGCCTATCTAATTCAAGATCGAATTTGGCAATCAATTCATTTCATTGGAGTTCAAATTCTTCAGTGCTGCTAAGATTATAAAGCCCGCGAAATTTAGATTTAAATTACAAATACTTTGAACCAAGGACAAAATAAAACAAAGTGGAGAACTTGGAAGTAATATACCATATGCAAAATTCATGTTTGGTGTGCGGCAGTTCATTCGCAATAGCTTCTATTAAGCCAAGATCTTAATCTGTTAATATAGTTTGTGGATGCTTTCCATTCATGAGCCATAAAAAACTCCGCATAATGAGTAATATTAGCTATAAAGTTAGAAGGGAATACTTGGCAAAAAAGGCACCTTCCAAAACTAATTTGCCAAATGCCCATTTAATTTCTTTTTTATTTATTTCTAGGTTAAGGGTGTAAAAAGTGGGAAAAAAGTGGAAAAAGTGGGGCCCACACGTGAGCCAAGGGACCAATTCATCATTTTTACAACTTTACAACTTTAATATAATACACCTAACACCCTCCACTTATTCCAATATAAAAAAAAAAACTCTCTCTCTCCTCTTCAATTCTCAACTCCCGCTTTTGAAACTCCTTCTCCCAAAATGCCATTTTCGTTTCATCTTCTTCTCCAGTTGCTAAGGGGTCGTTGTTGCTTCGCAAGGTTAGTTAAAATCAAGTTTCGATTATTTCTAAATCCATTTAAACAGTTTTCTTTGCTTATTGATTTGTAGTGATGTAGGAAATTTATTTTTTTTTCGAATTTGGTTCATTAAGTAGTTAAGAAATGAGAATTTTATAGGTAATGAATTTGATTTTGAACCAATGATTGAGGTTTTATGCGGCCTTTTTGACAGATTTTTTTGTCGGTCACGGTGTTGAATTTTAGAACTTCTGTTTAGGTGTTTTGGTTTAGTCGTAGTTTTTTTTAGCAACGATGTTTTGAATGGTGGGATAATTGCTATTTGAAGAGTTATTTTGGAATTTTGATCTGAACACTGACCTGTTTCTATCCGTAGACCCGCGGTCTATCCGTAGACCCGTGGTCTATGAAATGAGAATGCCCTAGATTGAAATCAATTTTCAAATGTATGAAATTCTTTTAAAACATGATTGCTGAAATAGTGAAAATTGAAATATTAATAGCTAATTAGTTTGATTAGGTGCACTAGTTTGATTTTTAGGTATTATTGTGTTTTGATACTGCATGTTGGATTTTGGTTCAATTATTGTATGTTTGTGTAGTGAACTGTTTAATGGTGGGGTGTTTCTTAATTTTTTATGGGGGTTTTCATTTGAGCGTTGAGTTATTTCTGTTGATAGACTTGTGGTCTATCAACTGAAAATGGGAGATTTATTCTGTAGGTGTAGATTATGTTGAAAATGGCTAAAAAACCATCCTTCCTAAATGCAAAGAAGGTACCGCTTATGATTCTGCTGGTAGCAGTAGAAAAAGAAAAGCTGAGGCAATTGAAAATATCGCAAAAAGGAAGAAAATTCAAGAGGCAGTCTCCGAATCAGATTCGGAGTTAAAGGAGATAAGCGACTACGTCGAGTCTAGTGAAGATGTTAACAAGCGCAGCGTCAGTGGTGACAGTGAAGAGAGCAAGGAAAGTGGGAGAAATAGTGATGATGGGTATAATGATCCCTTATCTGTGCCATATCTTTCAAGGTGCATTTTCGTAGAGCGGTATGACCTTCGAACGATAATTGATAAGGTGGGATCTTTCCCGACAAAGATATCGTTTAGATCAAGAATGACTGCTTATCGAGAATTTAAGCAAGTTCTTGTCGACTGGAAATTGAAGAAAAGATTCAAGCGGTCCTATTTTGGACATCTGAGAAACCTGCCAGAACATCTCAAGTTCAATGGATAGTTGGTCCATTATTTATTGTTATGAACGATAAGATGCGTCATGAGATGTGGTTCTGGGTTAACAACAAGCCTACCGGTTTTTTCTTGAAAGAGTTTTGTTTGATCACCGGGCTGAACTGCTCATTATACCCCAGTGAATAAAAATGAAGAAGGTGTTAGCAAAGGGGAACAATTTTTGTTTTAAGGTGACAAAAAATGAAAACATCACGATGGCCAACTTGTTACACATGATCAGAGGGAATAAGCTGAATGATGACCAGAAGTTTAAGTGTTGTCTACTGTGGTTCTTGCACACCATGTTGCTTGCACAAGATTCGACAAAGGTTGTCGACACAAAACTGATTCGAATGTTTGATTCTTTGAGTTTCTTCAAGAAGTATCCGTGAGGGAAAGAGACATTTCAACTGACCATGAACTATCTTAAAAAGAAAAGTAACCTGAAGAAGCAGAGAAAAGTATTTGATGAGAAGCAGAAGGCATCCTATACTTTATTCAGATTTTCCTGGATTCATGGTATCTACCATAAACCCTTTAGTGAGTTTATCATAGATTCTCATTTTATTTATACTCTGTCATAGACTTTGAGTTATTTTTTTCACTGTTGTACTGCTTACAGATTTGGATCTATGAGGCCTTCCCTCATCTTAGAGAATTTGTTGGAAAATCAATGGATGAGCCCTTTTCCATTCCCCGCATCATCAGATGGCATACTATAAAAAGTGACAAGATAATCGAAGGCGACCCATTCAAGTATAAAGGAAAAGTTACCGAGGTATGAACTTCTTTGATATTATGCAATAATACTACCGTTGTATCGAATGTTATGTAGTTGTTAATTGATATTTTGTAGAATGTGCACCCGTACATCATCCCTACTGTTCGTGAGACGAAGATGGATTACATGATTACGTTTGATCCATATACAGACGAGGTGAAGAATAATGTCCCTGATGGCTTGAAGAAAGAGTTAGAAAGAGTAACTGTCCTTACTTCAAATGAGGACAATGATTATTACGGGGATTTGGGTGGTAACCCCATTGGAGTACGCATTGGTGATGATGATTCTCTAAGCAACTCCAAAGATGTAGCAGGAACCTCATCCATCGGGGATCTTCATAAGCGTGTTTCTGCGCTCGAGGAAGCAGTGTTGGATATTGCCACCTATATCAGAGAAAAAAGAATGAAGAAAAAGAAAAAGAATGAGCGAAAACACGAGTGAGGTAATTTCATTCAATAATTGATGTTGTTAATGAATTTTCAGTTTTAAATATCAGTAACACTTTGTAATATGATGATACAGTGTATGTGGAACTTCGTGAATCGGAGAGGAATGAAGAAGGAGAAAAAAAAGAGCAAAATGGATGAGTTGGCCTCTATTGTGGCAGAAGAGGAAAAAAAAAAAGAAAAGAAGGATGAAGAAGAAGAAATGGAAGAAGATAAGAGCCAAGAAGAAGGTGGAAAAGTAGCAATTGCAGAAGAAGAAGAAGAAATGTCAACAGATGAACAAGAAGGGGAGAAAAAAAGAAAAAGTTGATGAAGAAGAAGATGACAAAGCTGACAAAGAAAAAGTTGAGAAAGAAGCGGCAGAAGAACGAAAAGAAGAAGCTGAGAAAGAAATAACTGCTGCAGGTGAAGAAAGAGAAGAAGCTGTAGAAGAAAAGGAAATTGAAGAAGCACCAGCTGCTGCAGATACTGAAAAAAAAAAGTGAGAATGAAGAAGCAGCTGCAGCTGTTGAGAAAAAAGGAGCTGAAGCTAATCAAAAAGATGTGGTCATGGATATTGTTGCTGAAATCAATAATAACACTTGTGTTGATAAGGAACATAGGGAAAAATATATTTGAATCATAAGTCGTTTAATGTGTTGTTGAATGTGAGTTGTTAGGGTATGACAATTTTTTTTATTTCACAAATATGAAGGTTGAAGGATCTGGTGCTAGGATATGACAATTATTCTTTTATTTTATGAAATTTGTTATGATTTTGTACTGAATCTGTTTCTATCAAACTGGTTTGTGGCATGAAATTTGAATATGCAGGGTGTGGTCATAGTTGGTACAATGTATACTTGATATCATAAAATGCATACTTAATCTTTCATATATCGTATGCATAGTCTATCATTACCCTACTGGTCGAATTTAAGTTGACATGTTGTTTAATCAACGATGATTCTATCAAAAATAGTATTAACATTATAGAAAAATAGAAGTGTTATTATTTATTCAATATCACTATATCCATGTTACACTTTTTCAAAGAATGAATACTAGCATTATAGCACATAACATCATTTTTAGAACAATCTTCCTTTCTTCGGCCAAAATCAATTTTTGTTTGAGTTGCTCCCTCTATATTTGGGTGTCATATAGCAATAGTTTAAAGTGATCCCTCTGTTCTTCGGCTTCTTTGAATAAAGTCATGTGAAAAGCTTTATTTTCTTCCCATTGTTGGAGCCTTTGTAGTAGATTAAATTTTTTCAAGCCATTAAAATTTGATGTCTCGAGTCCCGGACTCAACGTTGATGGACTGGTTGGAGGTTATAGCTCATCAAGCCATTTAAAAAATGAGCATGCGCCATTATCCTAGGAAAAAAAATAATAACTACATAACGATTAACTTAACCTAAAAAAAAACATACAACTTACCTTCGCAATTGCACAATTATAAAATTTGCAACCTGGATTTGAATCCGTGAGTGACGTCTTCAAGACAGCCGCATTCCCACAATGACAAATTAGAGTATTTTTAGAATTGGATGTTTGAGATGCTTACGACATTGTAGAATTTTTTAAAAACAAAACAAAGTGAATGAAATAAAATAATGAGGGGTGGACACCTTATATATGAAGTAAAAATAAAGTGTTAACACCGATGGCTTACAAAAGTAGCCATTTATTATCGTTGGAAAAGTAATTTTTCTTTTTAAAACTGGTGATGACACTTAATAGACTGTCGTAGATCATGACCTATGTCAGCCATCGATTAGTCTAGTCAACCATAGACTTGCACCTTTAGTAGTACATCAATTGATATCCTGATTTTGCGTAGACTACGGTAATCTATGTACACTTCTATAGACCATAACTTGGATGTAGTTAAAAAATGAATAAATAAATTAAAAATAATTCAAATAGATAATCACATGTTTTGTGACTGGTGGAAGAAAATGATTTAAATAGATAATCACATGATTTAAATAGATAATCTTGAACTGTTGGTGACACTTATAGACTCCCATCGATGTTGACCCATGTCAAATTCATGTAAAAAATTATACTTGTGCTTTGAGGGTCCATCGATTAGTCTGGTCTACCACAGACTTCAACCTTCAGTAGTGCATTGATTGATATCATGATTATGCATAGACCACGGTGATCTATGTACACTGCTATAGACCATCACTTGGATGTAGTTAAAAAATGAATAAATAAATTAAAAATAAATATAGTGTGGATTTCTACACATGTAAAGGAATGTAAACAAGTCACATAATCATATTAGAGCTTAAACAAATTAGGGGGGTGAATTAAGGAGTGTGTGGATGTGTAGTGGTTGAATGTTCAATATCCTAAGAGTAATGTTTGTCAAAGCACAAGTATGTTTTGAGGGTATGTATTGTATTTGATGACTACACATTCCACATACTCCTTCCATTACCACCCCTAAATCAAAAGAGTGTGTGGAATTGATAGTGGTAGAACAATCATCATCCTCAATTCATACTTGTGTTTTGACAAATATTACTCTTAGGATATTGAACATTCAACCACTACCCATCTAGACTCTCCTTAATTCATCCCCCTAATTTGTTTAAACTCTAATATGATTATGTGACTTGTTTATACTCCTTCACATTTGTAGAAATTCACACTAAATTTATTTTTAATTTATTTATTTATTAACTATATCCAAGTGATGGTCTATAGCAGTGTACATAGATCATCGTGGTCTACGCATAATCATGATATCAATCGATGCACTACTAAAAGTATAAGTCTACAGTAGACCAGACTAATCGATGATTGACATAGGTCATGATCTACGACGATCTATTAAGTGTCACCACCAGTCCAAGATTATCTATGTAAATCTTTTTAAATTAAATTAATTTCTTCCACCAGCCCCAAAACATGTGATTATCTATTTAAATTGATTTTTAATTTAAGTATTTTCTTCCACCAGCCCAAAACATGTGATTATCTATTTAAATCATTTTTAATTTAATTATTTTCTTCCACTAGCCACAAAACACGTGATAATCTGTTTAAATCTTTTTTAATTAAATTATTTTATACCACCAGCCCCAAAATATATTATTATCTATTTATATCATTTTAAATTTAATTATTTTATTCCACCAGCCCCAAAACTTGTTATTATCTATTTTAATTTAACTGATGGCCCATAGATTTGCATGATCGACGATCGACAACTATGTTAGGTCGACGACAGATTAAGTATACGATCGATGATCGACTAGATATGTGATCGACGATTCACTATTTATGTGATCTATATTTACAGATGCTCCCCATTCACTACAGATGCATTCACTAAAGATGCAAACACCAAAAATAACAATAACCAAAAAAAGAAAAACGAAATTTGAAAATAGAAATACTTTGTTCATTGCATAATCATATGATTTTTATATTTCCAACATTGGCACATTGGCCAGAAAAAACAAAATAATCAAAAAACGAAGAAGCTTTCTTCTAACAACAATCCTACAAGAAATCTTCTTCTGTAATGAACACAAAATGAAAACCTATAAACATAAAACAAAATAAAAAAACTAAAAAATAGATTTCACGGGGATGCTGGGGGTGATGTAGTCAGGGTCATCTATGCCTTTCCAGAATTGCCCTCAAGAAATGGGCAATTCGACGGAGTTTTCGCTCTAAGGAGATGCGACCTTGACCCAGGACATAGAACAGGCGATCGAATTATTCCTAAGAAGGAAGAGGTCATAGTGTCTTGGGGGAACACGTCTGATAGAGCGCAGGGGTATCCTTCTTGGAGGCATGTTTTTTGATTTGGGTAAAGAAGAAGAAGAAGAAGAAGAAGAAGAAGAAGAAGAAGAAGAAGAAGGAGGAGGAGGAGGAGAAGGAGGAGGAGGAGGAGGTTTCTGATGTTTTGGATTTAGGGACAAGTGAAGGGCTGCATAGAAATAGGCACTGTACTTATAGACCTATAGATGGAGTCATTTCATCTATCCACCCAATGGTCAATCGACATGTGTGAGAAGAGAAAATTCTAGATTTGCATATACCAGCTATTTTTCTCGTGAACAGACATTTTTTGTAGCTTTTCATTAAATGGGAATGGGAAACAATGATTCATTGCATCTATTGGAGAGATTATGAAGTAAAATGACCAAGATAGCGTGTTTGATAAGCAATAATATAACCAATACATAATATTTTGTAGACCTTGTGAAATATACACGGTAGACTTTATGTAGTCTATCGTAGACAACGGTTTAAGTCGATTACAACTGAACGTTAAAATCTACAGAAATGTACATTTAGCCACCAAAATAGTAGCTTTACAACTAAAGCTAAAAAAAACTATCTATGTTTTGATGGTCATTATACACATGGTTCTTTTTTGCCCAGATTTCTTGCATATTGAACACTTATTCCTCCTTTTGGACTTGAGTGTCTCACCGACGCCCTTAGGGTATTTGAATTTCTGCCTTCCGAGTTTGGGATCATAGGGGTGTGGAGAAATTTTAGTGTCTAGCAATTCCTGTGGAACAGTCCATTCGGCCTCTGGAGGAACAACATTAATTGCTTCCGAGTATGCGGGGAGGTAACTTTTATCTTTATAAATTGGCAAAGAGTACACGTAGATGGAGTTACCATAATCTTCACCATCATCATACTTTGCTCGCAAAGCTCCCATCGCATGTTCGCACGGCATTTTCACCAAGTCAAATTTTCAACAAGAACAACTCCTTTCAAGAGATTGACCTTGGCAGTAATACCGTTGTCGAACATCGTGTACTGGTTGAGAACCCCGTTTGGATTACTCACATATAATGAATCGCTCGCACTCTTATTATCCCTTAGGATCCTTTCCACGTAAGGCACAAATTTATTCTCTTTACCATCGACAAAGGCATGCCGCTCCCAAAAATTTTCACCAAATTTTCTAGCAATTGAATTGAATATGTTCGACATGGGGTACTCCCGTTTATCTATCAAAATTGAGTTGAGCGACTCAGCGATGTTTGTGGTCATCACGTCGTACCTATTACCCAAAAAGTGTGCTCTACTCTATTTTTTAAAATCAAGCACATTTTCAAGGACATGTGCTGCCTCGAGGCAATTACACTTCAATTCTGTAAAATTATCGCTAAACTTATCAAAGGAATAAGCCTTTGATGCGGCGTAGAATAGATAAAGATATTCTCCGTAGTGTTGATTTACGCAAAAAATTTCAGCGAGGTGCATCATGCAAAGTCCGTGATGTGCACGACTGTATACACGGGAGAAGGTATTGGTGATGCTAATGTACCTGTCGGAGATGACACATAGATCTGGTTCATCTTCTACTATAGACTTCAGCTTCTCGAAGAAGAAGGTCCAAGAAGTATCATTCTCTTTATCCATGACACATAAGGCAATCGAAAAGATACGATTTTCAGTGTCCTGTGCAACAACACTCAACAGAACACCCCTGTACTTGCCATATAAATGTGTGTCATCGACGGCAATTACCTTTCTCATGTGTACATATCCCAATATGCAAGCTCCGAATGCTAAGAAGTAGTAAACGAACAATCCATCCATCCGATTTACCATGATAGGGTAACAAGACCCGGGATTCAATAACTCCGCCACGTGGAAAAAATCTGAAAAGCAAGAATATCCGTGCTCCGGTGTCCCGCAAATGATGTTCTTCACAATTTCACTTCCTTTCCAACACATTCAATAGCTTGCGTTGCAACGTAACTCCTTAAACACAATCCTTTGAATTTCTCTTATGCTTGGAACCTTACCATCCCGAAAATAATTTACGCATACTGAAGCAATCAATTCGGATGAGACTTTCTTGTTCCAGTGGGTGGCTTGTTCAACACCGCACATGTGCAACCCAACATACTTGTATATGCAAATCAGTCCAAGGTGTCTACTCTTTTTTCCGCAACAACCCGCCACAACCACAAGATAAGTATTTTGCCTTAATCAATTTCATGCTGCTCTTACCCATTTAATAATCAAAATACTGCCTCGCCGCTGCTGCTTCTAGTAGCATTTTCAGCTCTTTCTTATCGGCGAATGTTTGACCACAACAGAAATTGGTTCCGTCGGTGAAGGAGTGTCCTAGTTGTGATCTCGTTCTATAGTCTTGTTCATCATCTTGTGAGTCTGATGAAAAGTCTTTCATATGCATGGAATCATCTTCCATATTATTTGCATAATCGTCATCGTTCTCATAATCATTCAAATCATCATCGATCAAATCATCGTCGACTGTCGGGTGCTGCGGTGGGGGTGCTGATGAATTCAGCGGTCCTTCAAAGGACCTCTCAACCATATTTATCCTCAAAATAAGCCTAAATCCATCTGCATCAACATCCATTATGTATGTCAGCACACGTACATCGCTATTTATGATCGTAGGATTCACATTTTCCCTCAAATGCATTAGATAACTAATCACCACATCGCTCCGCGCGCAATCTAGATCCCCGCTCTGTATTATGCTTGTAACGAATTCATCGTATGACCTGTTGTGGCGAACAAGAATAAGAATTTTCACCTTGGTAAATGATCTCTATTTTCAACATTTGGGAGTCTCTACCCATTCTCCCATGAAATCACTAGAAACCAGAACAAATTTTGCAATAGACATCCTAGAATTAAGCTTTGGTCGATGGTAAATTATGCTTAGGGTCTATGTCGGGATGTATGCACTGTCGATGACTGACGATGACGAGTCGATAGCTGCGCAGATATTCGTACAAAAACTTAAAATTGCAAATATTACTTCTAATCAATGATTGTTGGATTTATGGAATAGAGAAATGAACTTGGAGTCGCCTGAGCTGCTGCAATGCACTTTCTAAAGTGCTTTTGAGTAATGTGAGTGATTTAAAGCTTTTTAACAATTGTGGAAAGTGTGTTTGAGAAGATAGAAAACAAATGGGGTAACAATGGATGCAATGGACAAGCTTATGGTGTTTGTGGACTGATTTACAATTGATCGTCGGAAAATAACGCCAGAAAAGTGGCCGAAATTGGAGCTTTTTGGAGGGAAAAATAACCACCTTCTATTTTTAGCTTTTGAAATTTATTTTTTAAATATTTTTGAAAATCCTGGATATTTTTGTTTATATAATGGTAGATGATGGAGTGGGTTGAAGTGTATTATTAGAAACTTGTGGGTGAATTTATTAAGTTGGAAGTATTGGATTAAAGTGAATTATTATAAAAGTTGAGGCTGAAATTGTTAAGTTGGAAAAGTTGGTGGTAAGGTGAAATTAAGTGGGTATATTGACAGTTTTTCAAACTTTTGGGTGTTTGGCAAAATAGTTTTGAAAAAAGAGTTTTTTTGACATACTTGCCCAAGTTAGAAAATCTTTTAAAACAAATAAAGAATAAAACAAGATTAACCTTTAGCGCCCATGAAAAGGAAGATGCTTTCTCAAAGAGAACACAGACAAAATAAATAGAGTTTCTATGATTATCTACACCAATATTCCAAACTTCTAATGGCATCTTATAACGATTCAATTGGTGAGTAGTAAAAAAAACAACTACGTCTCCAAAAAATTTATATGCACGAATAGAATCTCCAAATGCCCAAATAATAAGTTCATGTCTTTGACATGCATCAACAGAAAAATCATATTGAAAATCACCATCCTTATCTTTCAAATTCTTACATATATTTAGTAGCTCCAATGATCACTTTCAATATTGGTAGAACTTTCAGATTGAACAAAGTTCCTTATATCTTTTTCCGTAAAAGGCAATTGACTTGGATTTACTCCCTTTTCTAATTCAAGCACCCTTCTTATTAAACTCATGCATAACCAACTCTTTCAAGAAGTGTAATTTTCTTTTGATCAACAGTATCAATATTTCAATAAGCGAGGAGAAATCTCACCTCCCTATCACTCAATAGTTTGTGATTGTGGACATTATCAAACCATATCACTTTTCAATGAGTGACACCATCAATTATATCTTTGGCAATGGACATTTTGTCTTTACAACTATATCTGAAAGATTTTTGATCTCTTTGTTGGTCTATTTGTCTTCTATCTTTTGAGAACGACACTTACCGACTCGATAACAAATATAATCCCTTTTATAAATTTTCATAGGATGTTTCATACTTTCCAAATGATGCTCATGTCTAACTGAGAAGCCATGTCTTTTAGAAAAATTTACATAACAATTATAAGCCTCATCATCACACTGCCATTCTTTAAACTATTATCACTACTATCAATATTATTTTCTTGTCTAAGTTCTTCTTGTAAAATTGTTGTAGTTCCTACAACTACATTTTCATTAATAATGCACCCAATATCACCACATGAACATCGACTTCTTGAAACTCCTAAAATAGAATAACTGATACAATTAAGGACCTGTGTTTTTGAAGCCATTCAAAGATACAATTTTAGTTTGTTAGCACACTATATCATGCAATAATAAAATCAGTTATCAAAAATGTAAATATTGAGTTTATGAATAAAACAATAAGGACAAGTCTAAAGGAACTAAAAAAGTAAATAAATAGAATCATCATTCGACACCCCTGTTTCAAAAAGGAAAAAATTATTACATTTAACCTTACAACAGAAACAGTATTTAAAGACTATATTCTTACCTCCATAATGCATGGACCAATGTTGGGAGAAGATGTCATTATATATATATATATATATATATATATATAGGTTTTTGTTGTAAAATGTTAGTTTCAAGATGTCACTTGGCATAACCTCACGCTAGTTAGTTTCAAGATGTCACTTGGTATAACCTTACGCTAGACTACTCTCTTTTTATTATATGTATAGATTATTCTCTTCATCTATCTTTACTTATCCATTTTTTTATTGGCACAGAAACTAAAAACAAGTAAATGATAGGGATAATTTTATCATATTACCCTTTGAATATAATAAATTTAATGTTTTAAAAAATACATTAGATAATGAATCACATGTAATGCTAAGCGTAAAATTGATAGAAATAGGTAATTATCCGTTGATTATATAAACTGAACAAGCATTGTTGGACATCCCAAAATAGAAGAGTGGACAAATAAAGATAGACGGGGAAATAAAGTTTTTAAAATTATTTAATAGCTATAAAAAATGATCCTGTTTGTCCATGTAATGAAATCGTTCACACTTTTTTTCGAAAAAAAAATTCACTTTAACTGAAAGTTTAAAATACAATTTAAAATTTGTATTTGGAATTTGGGAAAACAACTAAATCCTTTTCAAAACAATCCTACATTTTTTTTCATCAATAACATCATTTAAATTATATGTAAATTTTTAAAAAAAATAATACACTTTAATTCTAAATATTTATTCCAAAAACATTGATTAAACACCACTCAAACTTGCAACTTTAAAAATTTAAAAACATATAGTATTATTTTTATTTTCATTTATTTTGGTTGCTAAGATTGGCTGTACCTATTCTTTTGGTTGGGTTAGCTGGCTAAGGTTGGTAGTTCAGTCTAATCCTCCTAGGTTAGGTTAGGTGTATCTTTTTTTTATATAGTTTTTAATTCATCCGGTGTTTAGTATCCGCATTGGAGCTCCGACTAATTCGAATCGCGCGTTACAGGGCCCATTATGGGGGTAGCGCTCCCAACAGAATTTTCTTCATACACAGGACTCGAACCCAAAACCTCTAGTTAAGGGTGAAGCAGTCTCATCATTTCACCACAACCATTGTTGGTTAGGTGTATCTATTATGTGGTCACATATCGAAAATATCCTATAAGAATAAATGACTTGGAGAAAAAAAACTGAAATATTC
Organism: Capsicum annuum; assembly: GCF_002878395.1. NCBI lineage: Eukaryota > Viridiplantae > Streptophyta > Magnoliopsida > Solanales > Solanaceae > Capsicum > Capsicum annuum. The sequence continues at coordinate 229,820,086 of NC_061121.1, read as the reverse complement.
ATATTCATCATAAAAAAATATGGGAAATCTTAGTAGTTTAGCTGGTTAGTTACCTGAACTCTCACCTTATTGGCGAGGATTCAATTCCCTACATTGTAATCCCTTCCCCCATTTTCTTTCCCCTACCCCAATTTAAAAAAAAAATCATCAAAAAATATAATATATAAACGTGTTTAATTAAATATTTAAACTTGTATAAATTTAATCTCAATTAACTTGACACCTATGTCATTCAACTTTTGTGTGTACAAATAATACTGGTGTACACAGAGGACGACACGGCTAAATATTGAACAACAAAAAAATTCTTAAAATATTGAATTTAATGTTCTTAAATATTTATTTAGTAAAATAAGTTAAAGGTGGATATGGTTGTCCAAGATAGAATTCTTTAATGAAACAAGTTAAATGCATTTGGTAATTTGACCTTCAAAATTGTATATACCCCAAAACACATTTGTCGAAATAACTCCACTACTTCTTTTATCCAAAAACTCCTTAAAATCGTCTAAAATATTAGCATTGTATGAATTGTCAAATCTAAGAGGATGACGTGGAATATTTTGAACAACATACTTTATTCCCTGCATTTAAATACATTATTATATATAAGTTAGATTACTACTTAGTTATCCATTAGTGAAGAATTGATACATAATTTGATCACAAATGTATCGGTAGCATTACATGCATTAAGATACATTATTTTATATAGATTTTCGGGCAGATACATTACTTTAGACAGAATTTGAGACAGATACATAAGGCTTATGTATTTGACACATAGATCTGACAAATATAATGTATCTTCACCCCATTATTAATGTATCATCATGTCCTTCTACTATGATGCGTAGTCATTGTACCTTTAGGTCTCATGATATATCTTCACCAGTTGTGCCCTTTGAAGCACCAATATCTCACAGTCGAATCCTACGGGCGGAAATCTCCTGCAACGCAAGCACCATCATTCGACACCATCTGAGGGAGGAAAAGAATTCCAATTCAAATTCAAATAGTTGGAAGTATCTGCAAGTTACTCTTTCTTAATTTAAGTCGAGAATCAGAGGAATCACAAAGATATGGGTAATGTATCCAAATTTTTAGGGAAAGTAATAATATATTAGAAGTTTATGAAAAACAAGTTATATCAAAAATTTTAGTAATCAATAAAAAAGATTGAGATTTTAAATAATTAAGATATATTAAATTAAATTATAATATTAGGTAATTTTACGTTTATTTATACCAGGGGACCACTGCCATTACTCCCAATTCCCAACCACTAATGTAATAAATCTTCCAAGTCCCTATGCACTGCAAAGTCATCAATTATATATTTTTTCCATTCACTTTTATTTGTTATTGTTTGGCATTTTGAGGTCAATTTGCATGAATTTTGTTTAATATTTTGAGTTGTACGATTTAATATTTTAAATTTAAAAATTTTAAATAATCAAAAACTATACGAAAAATGCTATAAAACTAACTTTATTAATATTGCTTTGAAACCCTAATCTTGATTACTATTACTTTGTTTAGTTATTTAATACTAAGGGTGCATGAAGTAAGAACTCCTTAGAGATATGAAGCACTATGAGGAGAGGTGGCTAGAAAATTCGTTGCGACAACTAGTCTAAAAACTACGAGAAGCCTCTCTCAACATAACGACAATAGAAGCACTTTCTCGTAAAGAATAAGACTTCAATGACTCGCCACCCCTAGTTACATGACAAAAGGAATAAACATTAGATAAATTTGTTTGGTTGCTTAGGTACATGGATGAACTCGTACAAAGCTGAGCAGTGTATATATATTAGCTGACTCACTAACAGATCAAACACGTGACGTCTCCATATAGGTTTTGGTCCTTTAGGGCTCTAGTATCGAATTGCGGTAGGTAAAAGTCTAATATTGTAACATATAAATAGTTGCACCTCCTCATTTGTGAAAAGATCGGAACCCTCGGTCTTTCTCAATAAAATAACTTACTTGGTCGGCAAACTATTTTTTGCTATTTATACATTATTATTTATCTGGCTAGTGATAATCTTGTTTCGTCAACAGCTCTAATTAGCATCGGGCTTGCCTAGATTTGTTTGTTTTACTTCGTTTGCTTTATACTTAGTTTAATTCCTCTATAACCTAGTAACCAAACCATTAGTAAATCGGACCTAAAATAAGATTAAATCGTAATGTTAGCTCTTGACTTATCATCAACAAATTCAACCGTACCAAATTCAAAATAAACAAAGGGTAGAAAGAGAAAAAATGTATAGTAAAATTCTCTTAATTTCATGAAACAGAGTGAGTTAGTAGTTTGGATGTTTCTCTTGTTTTCATTAATGATTATACTTGATTATACTCCATGCGTTTCAAAATAGTTGACTGTTGTTGACTTGATGCTCTTCTTAAGAAAATATTTCTTATAGGTTTATATTATCAAATTAATCTTATTAGTTATGCTTTGAAAATATAAATTCGAATATATACACTTTGTTAGTCATTTAATAAAAAGGGTAGTATTAAAAGAACATACTCCCTTTGTCTCATATTACTTAATATTTTTGAGAAATTAATAAGAGGTGCAAATTGACTAATATGACTCTATTAAATTCACATTAATATTATCATTAATTATTGAAGTTAATTACTCTTCCATTAAATTACTAAGGGTAAAGTTGAAAAAAAATGTCCAATTATCTCTTGATTCTTTAAACATGCCAACTATTTTGAGATAAAAATTTTACCAAATATGAGACAGAGGGAGTAATAAAATACTCTACATTTGATAAATATGACAACTTAAACAAAACGGAGAGAGAGCAGGTGAAAACTGCAGTAGTCTGTATCTTACTTTCAACAC
>NC_061121.1:229808389-229814220 GCF_002878395.1 Capsicum annuum | reverse complement strand
CATATAACAATGACTAATGCACGTAATTAAGTACGGGGTGTTACAGAAACGGGGCCCTAGTCGTGACGATTATTCCGAACCATAAAGGCCCGAAACACCCCTATCTGTCTGATAATCACGCACATGACTTATATGACAAAAGAAATGCGGAAAATACACAATATAACAGAAACATGGTCAAGAATCATATGAAAACAATAATGGGAAATAATGTCCCATAATCTCAATCAACATCACAAAAATGTCTGTGAAATCTCTATTACATGACTGAAATAAATAACTATCTGAAAACTGGGACAAGGCCCCCAGTAGACCCAAAACTACTAAATAATAATTAAACTGCCAGACATTAGGCCTTCCGGAAGATAGAAGGTTCACCATTCAACTCTGCAATTCTTTCTGGAGAATCTACTAATTTTTTGGACCCCTAGACTGTGCCTCCGAACCTGGGAGGGAAGGGGGTCAATACAAAAGTACTGGTACGCAGAGAAATCAAAACAAAATATAATATTTTTACCAAATATAGGTGAGAGCCATTATAAAGTAGTTTCATATCAAATCATTTGAAAACACATGGGCATCATGTAATAGTTTTCAACAACAATGTAATGCAGCTGAGTTAGGTGGAATACCCTACATATAATATTTACACCAACTATCAAATCTCGATTGCCGCCGAGATTAGAGTATAAGTGAGGAGAAGACATACAAGATCACACAACATGGTGTCTCGACCCAATAAAGTATATTAGTGCCCAAGATCACTTAGCCTGGGCTCCTAACCATAGTACCAATTTGGGAATGACATAAAGTCAAGTACATAAGATCACTTAGCCTTGTACCAAATCCCCATATCGAAAAACACGGTTTCCAGCGATGAGCCCTTATACTCAAACGCTTTCTTCGGGAATCCACCTATCTCATGTAAAATCAATGCATCAAACTTCATTTAATTCAATCACATATCTTATTCTGTAGGGTATCATCATACCCGACTTGCAAGCCATCAATATCACATCATTCTTTCATGCAACCATTATATTCATCATATTTGAACATAACAACTCTCTCATTTCAAGTCAAAAATCATAACCATTTTCAAAATATTTCATGTCATGCTTGTCAAAATGATTTCAAATAATTCACATCTTATGAGGATTTAATACAAAATCATATCAAGAGAGGGATTTTCATATAATTCATGCTCTCAAGTTAACATCTTTTTGGAATACATGCATATACGTATATCATATATCAAATCACTTCGAGAATAGGCCTAAAGACCAAATTAATATCATAAAACGTTTAAAACATAATCATATTCGTAATTTCAAAGTCCCCATTTTGAAAACATGAATTTTTAAGCCCATGAGATTTTTGAGATAACCCCATGTACCTCTATATGTGAAGATGATAGGTGCTTCTTGAAGCCTACGTTCTGGGAATTCCAAATATGCAATTAGTTTCAAAAATCCACGGTTGAATCTTGAGTTGCTTGGGTTTTTATTTTGAAACCCTAAGGAGAGTTCTTGAGCAATTTTGATGAGCGAAGGTGTATTTTGGGATATTTGGGGACTGAATTTCGTGTTTATGACTAAATAAGGGTGGGAAAAGGACCATTTTTCCCCAAAAACGGAGTGTTTAAGTCACCTGAGTAATAATGTATGTGACACACACCTTATCGCATAATATAGGTTGTGCGGTGCACTCTTTATCATACACATTAGGTTGTGCGTCGCACACCTTATGGCATAAGTTAGGGTGTGCGTTGTAAACCTTATCCTGGACAACACACTCTACTTTGGAAAGCCATAACTTCTTCTTCGGGTGTTTGATTTTTGTGAAATTGGTATCGTTAGAAAGATAATTCGAATACCTTTTATTTGATATATAGTAGACACTCTAATTCAATATATACAAAGAGTAATGGTCTATTGAAGTTGACCTAAGTTTTAACGCTCACTAAAATTCGAACGATAGGAAAACTTTCAACTTTTCCTTGAGCTTGGGGACCTCTATGATCTCAATTCATGCTCAAATAGGTTTCCACACTACATAATTTATTAACACGACAAACTTGCATTGGATTTATGGATTTTGAAATCTTTACGTGAAGGAAATGACGATTTTCGTTCTTGTTCGAAAAGCGGGGTGTTACAAATAGATGATATAGTGTATGGTTAACATCATAGAATGTATTTTTAATATTTTGTATACTACTAGCATAGTCTATTATTACCATGCTAGTCTATTTTTAGTTGATGTGTAGTATGATCGACTATGATTCTATGAATAAAAGTATTAACATTCTAGTAAAATAGAAATATCTTTATTTACTCAATCTCACTACATCCATGTTACACCTTTTCAAACAACGAATACTAGCATTATACCACATAACATCATTTTTAGGTCATTCTCTATTTTTTTGGTCAAAATCAACTTTTGTTTTAGTTGATCCCTTTCTAGAGTGTCTTGTAGCAATACATTCAAGTAATCCCTCTGCTCTTCGACTTCTTTAAATAGTGTCATGAGAAAATCTCTATTTTCTTCGTATTCGTGAATTCTTTTTAGTGGATTAAATTTTGTAACGTCATAAAAATTTGTTGTTTTAGATTTTCGAATCAACATTGATGGACTGCTTGAGGGTGATACCTCATCAAGCCATTTAAAAAATGAGCATGCACCGTTATCCTAGAAAAAAATTAATAATTAGATAATTATTTACTTAATTTTAAAAAATGATATATGACTCACCTTCGCAATGCATAGTTATAAAATTTACGACCTGAATTTAAGTTCGTGCTTGACGTCCTCAAGACAACCACATTTCCACAATGATAAATTATAATTTTTTTTGAATTGAATGTCTGAGATGCTTAAGACATTATAGAATTTTAAAATAAAAATTAAGTGGAGGAAATAATGAGTGATGAAGGACTTTATATATGACGTAAAAAGAAGTGTTACTGTTTAAGAAGTACAAAATTAACCGTTTGTTATCGTTGGAACAATAATTATATTTTTTGAACTATTGAAGACACTTAATAGACTATCATCAATTGTGACCAATGTCAATCCTCAACGAGATGTATAAGTCTATCGTAAACCAACTGGATCAATGAACCCTTAATAACATGTTTAAAAGGGAATAATTAAGTAAAAAATATACTTGTGCTTTAAGGGCCCACCGATTCATGAGGTCTACCATAGACATATATTGTAGGTCGAGTATAGATTGTTGGCAGGATCAATGGTAGATCCTGTAGTTTTATGTACATTGTTTTAGACCCTCACTAGCATGTTGTTTAAAAAGGAATAATTAAATAAAAAGTAAATATTTTATGAAATTCTACATATATGAAGGAGTTTAAATAAGTCACATGATCATGTCAAAGCTCACATAAATTGGGGGTGGTGATTGAAAGAGTATGTGGATGGGTAGTGGTTGAACAAACAACATCCTCAGAGTTATGTTTGTCAAAGCACAAATATGTTTTAAGGATGTTGATTATTCAACCACTACCCATCTCCATACCCATTTAATCAGGGGTTGTGATTGAAGGAGTGTGTAGATGGGTAGTGGTTGAATAATCAATATCCTCAAAATATACTTGTGATTTGACAAACATTACTCTGAGGATGTTGTTTGTTTAACCACTACCCATTCACATACCCCTTTAGTCACCATCCCCAAATTGTGTGGACTATTACATGATCGTGTCATTTGGTTAAACTTCTTCATATGTGTAGAATCCAACATTATATATATATATATATATATATTTAAAAAAACATGCTAGCGAGAGTCTAAAATTAGTTAAATAGAATCACTGGATCTATCACCGATCAAGACAACAATTCATAGTTGCCTTTTCATATAAGTCTACGATAGACCACACGAATCGATGGACCCTGAAAGCACAAGTATGCTATTTGTTCAACCACTACCCACCCACATATCCCTTTGATCACCACCCCCAATTCATGTGATCACGTGACTTATTTTTTTTTTTAATTTAATTATTTTCTTTCAAGCTACATGTTACTGATTATCCATCCATTCATATGGTCCATGATTGACCTATATGTGGTCGAGGATTGATAGTGTGTAAGATCGACAATAGTGCCTAAAACATTAGCTGGTCTAGCATAGATCGAACTGCTTGTCTACGATAGATTATATATGTGATCTGAATTTATTATCAAATAATTTTTATTCTTCGTAAATTTTATCAAGGCAATTTGCAGTTATATTCATTGATTGAGCAATAAAAATACTGTGCAAAATCCCAACATTCATACAGAAGAATAACCAACATAAAGCAACAACCACAAAAAAGAGGGTAAACATAATTTACAAACAGAAATATTTATATTCATATGGTTCATTGCCATTACATACATTTACCAACATCAAAACCAGCAAAAAGGATAAAAAAGAAGAAGTTTTCTTCTAACAAGAATCCTAACCAAGAAAGCTTCTTCGTAATGAACAAAAACAAAAAAAAAAAACTGAAACATAAACTTAAACAAAATTAGGGGGATGGTGGGGGGTGATGTAGCCGCAGCCTTTTATTCCAAGTCTTTTTAGAAATGCCAGCAGGAAATGAGCGATGCGGTGGAGTTCACGTTTCAGGTAAATGCTGTCTCAACCCAGCCCGTAGAAGAGGCAATCAAGGTAATTATTTCTTAGGAGAAGAATACCATAGTGCCGATGGGCACTCATTCTCCTGATTGTATGAAGGAAAATTTTTCTCAAAGGCATGAACATTATTTGAAGATACAATTCTTTTTGCACTGTTTAGTTTAGGTGAAAGTGACTGGTCACATAGAAAATATCACTGTATGAATAGACTCATAAAATGGGGCATTTCAAATTTTCAATCTATGACCAATCAACGCGTGTAGGAATAGAAGACGTTTTGATTATGTATACAGGCTATTTTTGATGTGAATAGACATGTAGTGCATCTTTTAATTAATTGATAACATCAAACAACGGTTCAATGCATAGATTAGAGTGATATGGCGGTAAAAAGACCTATATAACATTTTTGATGATTAATCATAGATCCTTTAAGATTTCTTTAATTGATCGAGTAAAAGAATAGAGTAGATTAATGTGGTCTATCATAGACCATGAATATAGTTGATTACAACTAAATATTAAATTCTACAGAAATAAGGGGTCTCCCAAAATAGTAGCTTGAGTTACAAACGAAGAGACAAGCCTATCTAATAGTTGTTGGCCATGCTACATGTGGTTCTTTTGTACCCGAATTTCTTACATATTGAACACTTATTCCTCCTCTATGACTTGAAAGTTTCACCAATGCCTTTAACGCGCTTGACTCTCTTCATTTTGAGTTTGGACAAGGGATTAGTATCCCCATCAATACTATTTTTTTCATTACCCTCGCTTCATTCACTATCATCACTATCACTACACTCAGCAACATCATCACTACACTCAACGCTTTTACTTGAATCATCGACATATCTGTCTATCTCTTTTATGGTCTTCGAATTTGATTCGACTTTTCCTATTCAATTTTTTTTCTTTTAGAGGCATTTTCAACTACCTCACTTCTTCTTTTTCTACTGCTACAAGCACAATTAGATGCAGTATCAACAGTGTCTTTAACACCAACTCTAGCTTTATCCATTTTTTAACAGAATTTACACCTAAAAGTAATTCTATCATTGTCAATTCATAGACCACAAGTCTACTAACAAAAATAGGTCAATGCTCAAATCAAAAAGCTGAAATAACTAAGAAAAATTTCACCATTAAATAATTCAGTACACAAAAATATCATAACTGAATT
>NC_061121.1:229798394-229805389 GCF_002878395.1 Capsicum annuum | reverse complement strand
GTGTTGAAAGTAAGATACAGACTACTGCAGTTTTCACCTGCTCTCTCCGTTTTGTTTTCATTGGTCTTCTTTCTAAAAAATACTCCCTCCGTTCCATTTTACCCGTCTCAAATTGAGATGATACAACTATTAAGAAAATTATGATTAGTAATGTAAGTTTATCATTTTATCCCTCTTAATTGTGTCTTGTTAGTAGTTTCAATATTGATGGATGGATAATACAAAGCACCATTTATATTGTTATTGGTATACTCTTAATGATACTCCTCTTAAATAACACAAGATTAATTGCTACAAATCACACGGAAGAAAACCAAAAGGATATAAAGAACAAATATACGTCGAAAAAATGGAGGAAAACAAAAAGGAACTTTGCATTATTTTTATACTGGTAACATTATTTTTATACTGATATTTGTTGAAACTTCAAATGTTTTCATCAACATAATTTTTGTATTTTTATTCATTTTAAGAATAATACTACTCAAAATAAGTACTCTATATTAATATAGGAGTATTTTTTTTTTATGCATTAAACAAATTACTTAAAGACTTGGTAAATTTTCAACACCGTAAAGTCTTTGCAATTTTTTTCAAGAATGCTAATAATAAGAAGTAATCAATTACACTAAGAGTATAATGGGGAAAAAAAATTTGTCTTGCCTTGATAAGTAAAAAAATGACAAGTAAAATGGGACATCAAATTAGGAAATTTGGGACGGGTAAAATAGGACGGAGGGAGTATTTGTTTAAGTCAGTTGTCATTTGTATCAAATCTAGAGAATTTTATTATGTTCTTTCAGTATTAGTACTTCTTTCATTAAATGACTAAACAAAGTGTATATATTCAAATTTATATTTTCACAACATAATTAATAAGACTAATTTGATAGTAATATAAACCCATAATAAATATTTTTTTTCAGGGGAGTACCAAGTCAACAAGGGTCAACTTTTTTAAAACGGATGGAGTATAATCATTAATGAAAACAAGAGAAACGTCCAAACTACTAACTCCCTCTGTTTCATATTACTTGATGATTCCCCCGCTAAAAAATAATTTTTTAATTTATTTATTCATTTTATAAAGTTAAAAGAATTTTATTATACATTTTTTCTCTTTCTACCATTTGTTTATCGTGGATTTGGCACAATGGAATTTGTTGATAATTCATGAGCAAACATTACGGTTTAATCTTATTTTAGGTCCGATTCACTGACAGTTTGGCTATTAGGTAATTACGGATTCAACTAAGTATAAGCAAGCGAAGTAAAGCAAACAAATCTAGGCAAGTCCGATGCGAATTTGAGCATGTTCAAGATTTAATCCGAGTTGTTGACGGAACAAGATTATCACTAGACAACTATTTATATGTTATAATATTAGGTTTTGGATAATCACAAATTGATCCTAATCTAGAGCCCTAAAGGACTAAAACCTATGCGGATGCGTCACGTGTTCGATCTGTTAATGAGCCAGCTAATATTTATGCACTACTAAGCTCTGTACGAGTTCGTTTGCGTACATAAGCAACCCGACAAATTTGTCTGCCATGTCACTAGGGGTGGCGAGCCACTAAGTTCTTATTCTTTACGAGAAAGCGCTTTCATTGTCGTTACCTTGAAAGAAGCTTTGTACTCTTTGCACTCGTTGTCATGATGAATTTTCAAGCTGCCTTTCCTCATAGTGCCACATGTCTCTAAAAAGATTTTACCTCATATGTTCTTAGTATTAAATCTATAATTTATAATCTATATCTATAATCTATAATCTATAATATATTAAAAGTACGAAGACACTTAAAAAAGTGGTTTAAACTCTTTGTCTTTTATTAAAAGACTTTCCTTTAGACAAAACTGTATTTTCACTATTTTCTTCAATCTATTATTTAATTATTTTTATTATATTAACTAGACTCCTAAAATATATGAAACTTCTAAAATATATGAAAGAAGAATCAATTATTATTTTCCTTTGTATTGATCAATTAGAAAAATACTTCAAAAATAAATTAGAAAAATACTCCTAAAATAGGACTCTATAAGGAAATATTTCTATAAATATTGAGATGCACGTTAAATTAGAGAAAAAACTGATTCATTTATTGAAAAAATATGATTGATGCTCATCTAACTTGATTCGGTTGCATGTCTAGATTGATGGATGTTTAATTTTCTAACCCTCAACTTCTTCACTATTTTTATCAACATAATAGAATTCAATGTGTGTATATATATATATATCTTCTTTGTTTTCATTCAAGTCATTCTTTAGTGTCAAAATTTTCGCCCAGACAAGAATTATTTTCATCAAACTGAAGTTTTGTGATTACTATTGTATTATTTTGTTATAGTTTACAGGTCGTAGATGAATTTACAGGTGGTAGATGAATGTCGGTCGACTTTGAAGATTTTTTTTAGGTAAAAGTTAGGTTTAATTGTATTATTTTTATATCTCTGTTTTGAGAATTTTTTTTATGTAAAGATAAAGTTTAGTTGTATTATTTTGATATCTCTATTGTCGTATTATTTTGTAATAGTTTACATGTGGTACATGAGTGTCGGACGGCTTTGAGGAAATTTTTGTGTAACGGTAATTAGATTAATTATATTATTTTAATGTCTCTATCATCGTATTGTTTTGTTGAAGTTTACAGGTGGCAGATGAATGTCGATCGACTTTGACAATTTTTTTTGTAAAGGTTAGGTTTAATTAAATAAATTCTCCAAAAGATGTTGAATTTACTTATTGTATTAATCTTTATTATTTAAACAAATATCCTATTTAGTGTAACGTTTGAACTCAATAAAGTGAGATACACGCGCAAGGTGCGTACACCTAAACTAGTAACTAAATAAAGCAATAGAAATGAAGATTAGGGTTCCAAATCAATATTAATAAGGATAGTTTAGCAATATATAGTTGGACATCTCAAAATAGAAAAATAAATAAATAAAAATAGATAAAGGAAGTAATATTTAGGTAAAAATTTGTACACACTCAATGTATATATTAAATTAATATTCTTTTATCATGATTAAATAATTAAATTCAAGCACGTAATATTTAAGTTAAATAGAGGTAAATTTTAACACCGTAATATTTAGGTTACGTGAGATATTTTATGAAAGAGAATTAACTATGATGTACAATTGATGACTTTGAAGTGCATGCGGACTTTAGAGGATTTATTACATTAGTGGTTGGTAATTCGGAGTAATGGAGGTGGGCCCGTGGTATAAATAAAGATAAAATTACTTAATATCTTAACCTAATTACTTATTTTAATTATTTAAAACTTAAATTTTTTCAATTGATTATTAAAATCTCTGATTTACCTTCTTTCTCATAACACTTTGAATATATTATGGGGTCATTTGGTGTGCGGTATTAAAGTAAATAATCTTAGGATAAAAATTTTAATCCATCGTTTGATTGTCAATATTCGGGATAACTTATCCCGGAATTAATAAATACTACCAGGAAAAGTTATCCACACATATGGTGGGATTACTATCCCAACACAATTTATCTTTGGTATAAAATTATAAAATGACAAAAATATCTTCAAACTCTATGATTTTCATTTCACACACCTATATATACTTTATTTATGAATATATTATACGTTAAATTTAATTGAATAATATTATGGTTATTTATATATTTTAATTTCTCTAAAAAATAATAAAAATATCGACTCCGTTGTTGAATTACATATTTTAAATTAAATAGTTTTTTAATCACTTGACAATTGATACTGCATATATCAATTAAAATGAATTTTAATATTCTATATTATATGAGTGATATGTGTTTAAATAAAGTGACATAAACAATAAATTCTCTTTTACTTTAACAAAATTAAGTTGGGAGTTTTTATTTCAAACTAAATAAGATGTAGTAAAAAAAAAATTCTGAGAAAAGACATCTTTTCCCCCCTGAACGTGTCCTCCAAACTTACTTTAGCACTTAAACTTAACTTCTGTTTATTTACCCCCCTTGACATCTTTAAAGTATATATGTTTGACGCTTAAAGCTGATGCGGCATTTTAAAGAAAAAAAAAAGGCGCGTTTATTTATTAAAAAAATTAATTTCAGTAATCTTATATTTAAAATATAATAAAAAATTTAAAAAAAATTAAAATTAAAATTAAAATTAAAATAAAAAATGAACACTTTTTTCTTCTTTCTTCTTCAAATCATCATCAACAACAACACTCAAACCTCTATTAACAACCTCAAATTTTTTTCACTTTCCTCCACTAACAACAACACCCAAGAACAACACTTTCCTTTAATTTTTTTCACTTTTCTCCATTAACAACACCACCCAAGAACAACACTTTCCTTTAATTTTTTTCACTTTCCTCCATTAACACCACCCAATAACAAACATAAAAATACTATTAAATAATTTTCTCCATTAACACCACCTCAACCTTCAATCCAACTTTCTTAAAATTTAGATAAAAATTAAATTAAATTGATAATTTTGTTTTTGAATCACTTATCATCAATGAGATTTCTTTTGATTTTTACTTTTGAATTTTTTTGTTAATAAGACAATTTGAAAAAATTAATTTAACTTGATGAAAGCATTTTTTTGTTTGAATAAGAAAGAAGAGGGTGGGGGTGGGGGGCTGGAAGGGAGAAAGAATGGTGGGTAGGGGGCTGGAAGGGAGAAAGAATGGGGGGCTGGAAGGATAGGGTAGGGGTAGGGCTGAATATATATATATATATATATATATATATATATATATATATATATAAATAGTAAATATATATATATTGCTTTTTAAAATAAAAATACATAAAAATAGTATGTGTGTGGGATTTCTTTTTTAAATCCTAATTTCTTATGTGACAATGATCTGGAACTGACGTGGCACTGATTTGGCATTGACATGGCGCGTGTGTAATCCACTCTCAGTTGTGAGAGTGGTATTCAGTTTTGAGGGGTGAAACAAATACATTTTAAAGATGTTAAGGGGTTAAATAAACAGAAGTTAAGTTTAAGTGCTAAAATGAGTTTGAAGGACAAGTTCAGGGGGGAAAGATGTTTTTTCTCTTTTTTTTTTTAACACACACGCCATAATCATGGTAAGGCACATGCAAAAAAATTAAAGCTAAATAAGATGAAAGTGTTATTTTTAAAATACACATGATATAATCAAGAAAACGCACACACATAAAAAAAATTAAGATAAATAAGATGAAAGTTTTATTTTTAAGAATAAATATTTAAAACTTGAAAAGAAATATATATATAAAAAAAAAAAAGTTAAATAAGATGAAAGGTATTTTGATAATCAATTAATTTATTCCTAAAAATTATACCATGCATATTACTTTGAATACAACAAACCAAACACTTAATAAAAAATAACCCCAGCATAACTAATCTCAATATAACTTATCTCATCATAACCTATCCCAGCATAACTAATCCCATCATAACTACATTCCCAACCAAACAACCCCTATTAATCTTGTTAAAAATTCATATGCATCACCCACATCTCCTAAATTCATCTTCAATTTCAACTTACGAGACTCAATAATTACTTTCAAATCTCCATTTAATTTTTTTATTTAATTTTTTTGAAGTTTAGACTGTGTTCATTATTTTTTAAAGTTGAGTAAATCAAAAATTTAAGCCAATAGAGATCTTATTTAGTGATCTTAAGTCAAATTTAAGTAAGTTAATAGATTTGGATTTAGGACCATCTTTTAGTATTGAAATTTCTCAATTCAGGCAAATCTCAAATAACATACGTTATTCTGATACACAATATTTATAAGTAGAAAATTATAATAAGTTTTGAAAGTTAGTTGACACCGGAGAGCTACAGTGTAGCTAGCTACTCAGCTATAGTAAAGTTAGTTAAGTAGTTATAACTAACTCAAGTTGCCCAGTCAATTGGGTAGTTGGATCAGAACCTCTATATAAATATGTAACCCATTCATTTTTACAGATATACAGACATTAATTCTTCTTTCTCAAAATCTTTTTCTTTGTTTTTCAGTTCTTATTCTCATTAACTGCTTTCTTGAGTTAGTTACTCCTGAAGCAATAATTTCGATCCTTGAGTTCATTAGAACTCCAGTAATCGAGTAAAATTTAGTATCATTGGTATCAGAGCCAATATGGGAGAAATAAGGGATATGCTACAGAAATTGACTACGAATGTAGGTAATTTGGCAGGAGAATTACTACCTTAAAGAGGTTGGATCAGGTAGTAATGGAATTAAAGGATTATTTGGTGAATTTCGCAGAGAATAAGAGAGATAAATCTCTGTTAGATCAAGCTGGACCATCGAGAGTTAGGCAATCAGTTGAGAGGGAGCACAAAGATCAAAGCCCTGGCAGTTATCACAATTCCCATTCCCATTTCTTGAAGTGGTCGTTCATAGAGTTTTTGAGGTTTTCAGGGGATGATTTGTGTTCTTGGTTGTTCAAGATTGAACAATTTTTTTCAATGGAAAATGTACCTGCTTCTGAGAAAATTACCATAACCACACTACATCTAGAAGAAGAGGCAATTCAGTGACATTTATCCTTCATGAGGTATCGACGGTATCTTCAATCTATTGGATGGAATAAGTATGTGATGGCATTGGTGGAGTGGTTTGAATTTGACTTTGATGATCATATGGAGGAATTGAAGAAGGTTAAGCAAGTTGGGACTGTCAAGGAGTATCAAGTTGTGCTTGAAAGGTATCTTACAAGGGTGAATTTGTCAGAAGAAAATGCCATTAGTTGATACATTGGGGTTTTGACACCTGAGCTTAACATTGTTGTTAAGATTACCAACCCTACTACCTTGTCTCAGGTTTACAGGAGTGCAATACTATAAGAAACTTACTTGGATATTGTTAAACCACCTATAAGTTCACATCAGGTGTTTAATTCAAGAAAGATAGAAGATCAGAAACCTTTAAATAATAAACCTTGATACAAGACTAACCAAAGGAGACACAAAACACACCC
>NC_061121.1:229723721-229795394 GCF_002878395.1 Capsicum annuum | reverse complement strand
GGGTGTGTTTTGACACCAAAATAGTCGTCCAATGTATGATTATCAACAAAAATATGAAGACAAGATGAACAACAACAATGTTATAACAAGAACAACAAGTTACGGATTACAAGAACTAGAACAAACACTAAAAGAATTACAATAAATGAAAAGGGATAGATAGACTACACAAAGGTATAATCTTAAGAACCCAAGAGTCTATTCAACTCTTGGACCCTTAACACCACACACAATGATTCACCTATGTCTTACGTGACACAAGATCGGATTCCACTCTCTAGCATCTATGTTTCCAAGCAAAATACAATCACTAGTGATTCCACACTAGATCTTGCCCTAGTTTCGGCCAAGCCTCTTAAAGGAGAAAGGACTTGTCTTTCTAAGTGTTTACAACTTCAATATTCAACAAAAACTAAGTCTAAAAGCCCTACAATGTTCCTTTTATAGCTATTACAAAATATAAGTTAAAATGACCAAAAGGCCTTTCAAAGAGTAGGCACCTATCAAGTGTAAGTTATGGACTGATTTTGGTGAATTTTGGGCCTCTCTTACACTTCACTTGCATACACCAAGGCTCGGGTCAAACAAGCACTCTCATAAGTCCATATCCGTGATTATTCTCGTATCATCCTCTCCATCTTGAGAGGAATTTGTCCACAAATTCACGGCTTTGCCTCATTCAATTGGTCACTTCAAAGGAAACCTACTCAAAACAGTCCGTAAACAAGTCACAAAAACAAGTCAAAAATAGTCCACAAAAACATAAAGAATCTGAGGGATCAATAACAACAAGTCTCGGACAACATCTTTATTTTTAACCTCGTTTTCCTCTCCATCTTGAGCCTTGTCTTCATCCTCATCTGAAACACATAGTGAATGACAAAGGTATCACTAAACACATCACTCTTTTCTTGGTGGCGGGTTCCTTGGGGTTCCTACGTCTTCCCCTTAACTTCTCTTCCATCATATACGCATCATTGTAGACTCCATGTCCCTCATGTTTCTTTGTACCATACCCTTCTATGTGGACATATCGGTTTAGGTGGAGTAGAGTTTCGAATGAAAAAATTGATTTGGTAATGTGGAGCTTAGGTTGTGGAGCTTGGATGGGAGGATATTGGCTTCCAAGTCCTTCTTGCTGTACTTAATCGAATTGAGGAAAAAGTGACCTACTTAGGTCTCGGGTTGGAGGACATTTGGTGGCTTGGCTTATGTCTATGTCATTTGGTGGTGGTCTTGGAGGATTGATTATTGGAGGTAAAATTTCTAAAGTAGAAACACGAGAATTCCTTCGAATCTTCACTCGATCCACCCTCTCAAGTATAGTAGACATATCCGACCCTAATTTTTTAAGACCCGTATTTACCTTAGCTATTTCTCGGGAAATAGCATCAAGGTGTACCAAAATGCTGTCCATTTTGGCCAAGGAGTTACCTACTAAACAGAAAACACGCTAGTAGTACAAAATATCCTCACTCTCTTTTTTTATTTCGTGTCTCTCAGATCCCTCACTCTCAATCTCACAAGTTTTACAAGCTTGCTTGTACTCCGAGAGGTGTTGAGAGATGAATCCAACATTTACAATGACTCCCAAAAGTAAGGAAAAACACACAAGGACGTATTACAATGACTCAAAATAATTAATACACACAAAGGGAAGTCAACACAAAGAACGGTTTCAAAACTAACTTACAATCTAGTACTAGCTTGTAAGTTAGATTTGGAATCAACAAACGAAACTAAAGACACAAAATAAGACTAAAAGATCAAAATTTGAGCTTAAAATTTATCGGTGAACAGTAATTAGTGAAGTGGCTGTCCATGATTAGCCTCGATTCTCAACAAATTTATTTTCCAAATTTGGAAGTCTTGATCAATTTTACAATTTGAAATTAGTGGGAATTGGTTAAGAAGGAAAATATAAGTCTTGGAATCCTTTTCTTTTCAAATTTCAAGAAGGAAGACTTGACTTTCTTTGTACTTCTCCTTAAAATATGGACCATTAAAAGGCAGCCCGGTGCACTAAAGCTACCGCTATGCACGGTGTTCGGGGAAGGGCCCCACCATAAGGGTGTATCATACGCAATCTTACCTTGCATTTCTGCCAGAGGCTGTTTCCAAGGTTCGAACCCGTGACCTCCTGGTCACATGGCAGCAATTTTACCAGTTACTCCAAGGCTCCCCTTAAAATATGGAGCATTGTTTTAAGGAAAATGGTTGAGATGTGATTGACTAGTTGGTGAGTGATGGTAAGTCTTTCAAGACTAACAAAGTTCTCACACCTTTTCCTTCATCTTTTTGGATCTAACTTTCACTTATTTTAACAAGGTATGAAGGTTGGGAAGAACATCAAGAACACTTCAACAATCACCAGGAAAATTCAACAACAATCACCAAGATCCACAACACAACCACACGGCCAACTCCACTAGAACAAGTTTCACATGGCCAAGACTACAAAAACTTCAACTAGATTGTCCTTAGGCCACCAATCCTCAACAACAATACAAGTCCAAGTTTAGAACAACATTAAGAACACACGGCCAAAGTGAAAAACCACAACAACAAAGTTCAACAAGGGGCGTCCAAGTTCAAGTTCACAACAAGATCAACACACGGCCACCTTTATTCACAACAACACTTCAACAATTCAACCTCAAGTTTAGATCTAGACTCAAAGTGCTAGTGAAAAAGAAAACCAACACTTTAGAACAACTAAACAAAACAAAAGACACCAAGATATAGAATTACAAACAATCTCGTCCAAGACGAACAACGAGAACAACAACTTTCTCGGCCAAGAACAACAAGAACACTAAATCTATTTTTTGTCTTCTTTTTTTTTTTAATTTTCTAACAAGAAAGCCCAAGATTGATCTTGTAGGAACAAGATCAAGCCATGCTATGATACCAAATGATACAATACTAACCAAAGGAGACATAAAACACATGCCAAAATAATATACTAATCAAAGGGATTCTTGGACCGATTAGAAACCACACTCGGATTCAACAATGACAATAACAATAACGAGATGAATGGAGTCTTTTGACACCAAAATAGGCGTCTAAACTATGATTAACAACAATAATATGAATACAAGATGAACAACAACAATATTATAACGAGAACAACAAGTTATGGATTACAAGAACTAGAACAAACACTACAAGAATTATAATAAAAGAAAAGGAATAGATAGATAGACTACACAAAGGTATAATCTTAAGAACCCAAAAGCTTATTCCACTCTTGGACCCTTAACACCACACACAATGATTCACATATCTCTTACATGACACAATATCGGATTCCACCTCTCTAGCATCTACGTTTTCAAGCAAAATACAATCACTAGTGATTCCACACTAGATCTTGCCCTAGTTTCGGCCAAGCCTCCCAAAGAAGAAAGGACTTTCCTTTCTAAGTGTTTACAACTTTAATATTCAACAAAAACTAAGTCTAAAAGCCCTAAAATGTTCCTTTTATAGATATTACAAAATATAAGTTAAAATAACCAAAAGGCCTTTCAAAGAGTAGGCATCCATCAAGTGTAAGTTATGGACTGATTTTGGTGCATTTTAGGCCTCTCTTACACTTCAATTGCACACACCAAGGCTCGGGTCCAACAAACACTCTCATAATTCCATATTCATGATTATTCTTATATCAAACCTCTACTACCTACTCCTAACATCACCCAAGAAAATGATAGTAAGAATCTGAATAGGAGATCTTGGAAGAAATAAATGAGAAAGGGAAAAAAGAATTATGTTATTTTGTAATTAAAAGAATACTATGGGCCATAAATATAAGACTGCTAAGCAATTTTACTTGCTCGAGTTAGAAGAAGTGGATGAAACAGAAGGAGGACTGACTGAAACTGAGGCGGAGTTGCTTGAAGATGGGGAGAGCAAGTTTGAGTTGTCTTAACTTACTGAGGTCTTTGGTTTTTAGGACACTTAAGGTGACTGGATATCGTTCCAAATAAAAGGTTGTATATATTGATAGGCACAAGAAGTTCTCATAACATCATATATCCTAATTTAGTACAATAATTAGGTTATCCAATCAGATCTACCATTTCTCAAATGGTTGCAGCAGCAAATGGGAGCATGAAGGTGGATAAAATGACCATTATTACTTGGTTACTTCAAGGAGCTGAATATTCAGCAGATTTTTTGCTATTACCTTTGGGTTCATGTGGTGTAGTATTGGGGGTTCAGTGGTGTTGACCTTAGGAGATATCAAGATGAACTTCAGGAATTTGACCATGGAATTCTGGTACAAAGGAAAGAAACATCTGCTAAAAGGAGTTGGGAACTAGGTGCAGACTTTTAGAGCTAGTAAATTATCTAAATATTCAGGTAACCAATCTCAACTTTGTATGATTCAAGTCATGCCTATGGGTAGTGAACAAATGAAGGGTCACCCATCATTATTGGAGGAAGATAAATCTGAATATGATCAAGCTTTATTGAACCAATTATCAGAATTTCAAGGGTTTTTTTAGGAACCTACTGCTTACCACCTCATAGGGGAGTATTTGACCATAGAATTGTATTGCAGGGGGGAACTGAGCCTATGAATAAAAGGCCATATAGATATCATTCCATTAAGAAGGACATTATTGAAGGTCCAGAACAGCAAATGTTAGACCAAGGGATCATACAACCTAGTTATAATCCATTTGCATTCCCAGTGGTCTAAGTGGGCAAGAAAAAACATAAATAAGTTTAATGTGAAGAACGAGTTTTCTATACCTATTATTGAATATTTATTGGATGAATTAGGAGGATCCAAAATCCTTTCAAAGATTGACTTAAGATCTGGTTATCACCAATTAAGAATGGTTGTTGATGATGTTCCTAAAACTTCTTTTAGAACACATTTTGGATACTTGGTAATGCCTTTTGGCTTATCTAATGCCCCTGTTACCTTTCAAGGATTAATGAACTCTGTATTTCAGTCTATGGAAGTATTTGTTAGTTTTCTTTAATAATATTCTGATTTATAGTAGGACTATTAAAAAACATGTGAAGGCATTTGAGGTCTGTTTTTTAGGAAGTGATTAGGCATCAACTATTTGGTAAAAGGAGAAAGTGTTTCCTTGGGGTTCAAAAAATTAAATATCTTGGACACTTTATATCAACATAAGGTGCTTCAACAGATCCTCAGAAAATAACAGATGTGAGGAAATAACCCATTCCAACTACTCTTAAGCAACTAAGAGGGTTTTAGGGACTAGCTAATTACTACAGGAGGTTCATACAAGGTTTTGGTGTGATTTTGGTGTGATTTGCAGGCCTTTAAATAACTTAACAAAGAAGACAATTTTAAATGGTCAACTGCAACTCATGATGCTTTTGAAAAGTTGAAAGAAACCTTGACACAAACTCTTGTGCTTGCTTTACCTGATGTCAATAAATATTTATGGTGGATACTAATGATAGTGAATTTGGAATAGGAGTTGTACTTATGCAAGAGGGACATCCAATTGATTTCATCAGTAAGGCATTGTCACCAAGGCATGGTGCATATCAGTGTATGACGGGGAGTTATTGGCTATTGTTCAGGTTGTCCCTAAGTGTTCTCAATATTTGTTAAGCCAAAGGTTTATAATAAGGACTGATCAAAAGGCTTTAAAGTTCCTTATGGAGCAAAAGTTACATACTAATTCACAACTCTTATGATTGACAAAGCTGATGTCATTTGATTACTCTATAGAGTACAAAAGAGGAGTTGAAAATAAGGTGGTTGATACCTTGTTAAGATTTACTGGAGAAGAATTATTAGCCTTGTTCATTTCTCTTACAGACACTGATCTATTCCAAGCTATTGTGAATTGTTGGACTATGGATCCAAAGCTCCAACAACCTATTACAGATTTGCAGGCTAATCCTGTAGTTCATAAATAATTCACTTGGAGTCAAGGTCAGCTGAGAGGTAAAGTCATACCATTGGTTGGCAAGGTTCAAGAATTAAGAAAGAAGATCATAACATTATGGCATGCAAGTCCCCAAGAAGGTCATTCTAGGGTAGAGGTTACATTAAGAAGGTTAATCACCCTCTTTTATAGGAAGAACATAAGAGAGAAGGTGAAGAAATTTATTCAAAACTGTGATGTTTGCTAAAGGAATAAGTCTGATTTAGTTGCATACCCTAGACTTTTACAGCCTTTACCCATACCAGATGTGGTATGGTCTCAAATTAGCATAGATGTCATTGATGGATTACCTAAATCAAATGGTTATGAGGTGATTCTAGTAGTAGTGGACAGACTTAGCAAGTATGGGCATTTTGTTCCACTTGAACATCCTTATACAACTCAAATTACTGCTAAGGTTTTCTTGGATAATATTGTTAAGCTACATGGATTCCCTGATGCTATTACTAGTAATAGGGATGTTGTTTTCATCAGCTCCTTCTGGCAGGAGCTATTCACTCTACAAGGTGTTAAGTTGCATACTTATCAGCATATCACCATCAGTCTGATGGCTAAACTGAGGTTTTAAACAGATGCTTAGAGACTTATTTAAGGTACAACTATAATGAGGATTCTTTTAACTAGTTTTATTGTCTTCCTATGGCTGAGTATTGGTACAATACCTCCTATCACTCAGCTATTCACACAACACCATATGAGGAATTGTATGAAAGACCACCTTCACTACATTTACCATACCTTCCTGGAGAATTAGCTTCAGCCGAGGTTGATAACACCCTGCTGAATAGAGAACTCAAGTTGCAGTTGCTTAAGAATCATCTCACCAAAGCTCAACTAATAATGAAACAAATGGTTGATGCTCATAGAACAGACATAAACTTTGAAATTGGTGACTGGGCTTACTTAAAAGTGCACCCTTACAAGCAGGTTACTATCATGTTACTCACAAGCTGGCAGCCAAGTTTTATGGACCTTTTCAGATCATTAAGAGAGTTGTACCTATTGATTACACTCTCTTACTACCTGCTTCTGTAAAGATACATCCTACTATCCATGTTTCTTTATTAAAGAAGTGTTATGAGTTGCCTTCGCAAATCTTTTATCCTCCTACTGTGGACTTAGAAAATCCTCATTTCCTTGAACCAGAGCTGGTTTTGCAGAGAAGAATGGTTAAAAGAGGGAATAAGGTTGTTGCACAGGTGTTGATCAAGTGGACTGAACTTCCTGTTGATGTTGCAACTTGAGAATTTACTAGTGTTCTCAAAACTAGGTTTCTTTTGTTTGATCCTTAAGGTCAAGGATCTTCTTTATATGGGGAGTACTGATACACAATATTAATAAGCAGGAAATTGTAATAAGTTCCGAAAGTTAGTTAACACTGGAGAGCTACAGTGTAGTTAGTTACTCAGCTACAGGAAACTTAGTTAAGTAGTTATAACTTAACTCAAGTAGCCTAGTCAATTGGGTAGTTGGATCAGGAGCTCTATATAAACAAGTAACCCATTCATTTTTACAGATATACAGACATTACTTCTTCTTTTTCAAAATATCTCTCTGTTTTTCAATTCTCATTCTCATTATCTGCTTTCTCGAGTTAGTTACTCCTGAGGCAGCAATTTTGATCCTCGAGTTCATTAGAACTCCTGCAATTGAGTAGAAGTTAGTATCATGTTCATTTTGTTCTGGATATTTTTTATATGAATTCTGATGATTTTCGTGAAATATATCAAAACACCGCAACGATTTTGCCATGATAAAGAAGTTGCATGAGGAGGCAGTTAAAAGTAGAAAAAAAACAAAATTTTGGTGCTTCAAAAGACAAAATCGTTAAAAGATACATCAAGAGACCCTCTAAAAAAATACAATGACTATGAATCAGAATAACAGGCACGAAGATATATTAATGGTGGGGCGAAGATACATTATATTTTCAATATCTATGTGTCAGATACATATGTTTTATGTATTTGCTTCAAATTTTGTCTAAAATAATGTATCTGTCCCAAAATCTGTATAAAATAATGTATCTTAATGCTCGTAATGCTACTGGTACATGTGTGCGCAAGTTATGTATCGATTTTTCATTAATGAATAACTAAGTAGTAATCTAATTTATATATTGTAATGTCTCTGAATGCAGGAGATGAAATATGTTGTCCAGAGTATTCCACTTCATATAAATTTAAGTGTCCACTTCTGCATACAAAAATTGAAAGACATGAATGCCAGTCAGTTGAGGCCAAATTGATACAAATTTAAATGTCTATTTGGACATAGTTATATATTACTACAACACCTCAACTAAAAAAGTTGAAAAAAATACGTAAAAATTTAGTTCAGGAGGTAATAGGACTCCCGTAAAATTAATGTGTATCATAGTAATTTTGACCATAATTCAAGGATGTTGAATGCTTTACTCCTTCGATTTTGATCGATTTTTAATCCAACCGTGAAGACGCTTAGTTGTGAGGGGCACTATTGTCTTTTGTGTCTTATGAGTTTCCATGCAGAGGAAACAGATAAGAGACCATTCTGAGATATGGACCATATAGGGATATCATTAAAATTTGAGATAGCCTCCAGTAGACTCTTGGATTATGGTCAAAATTGTTATGACATACTCCAACTTCACAGGGGTCCTATTACCCTCCGAAGTTAATTTTAACATATTTTTGTCACCCTTTTATGCTGACATGACATATTTATTACATAAAAATGAGATCCACAATAAAGGTGCCACATCGGCAAAAGAAGCACCACAGCAGCTAAAAAGTTTGTCAAAACTACACTAAAATTTAGTTCAGGAGATAATAAAACCCCTGTAAAGTTGAAGTATATCGTAGCAAATTTCATCATAGTTCAAGCGGTACTAGATGCTTTACGCTTAAATTTTGTGAAAGGAGCATTCACAATCTTAGTTAAAAT
Organism: Capsicum annuum; assembly: GCF_002878395.1. Lineage (NCBI taxonomy): Eukaryota > Viridiplantae > Streptophyta > Magnoliopsida > Solanales > Solanaceae > Capsicum > Capsicum annuum. Next base: position 229,786,521 of record NC_061121.1, on the reverse strand, counting down.
ACATACGACCAAAAGTAGTCCAATTATCATACCCAAAAACTAGACATTTTCCTTTCTACCAAAGGGTAGTCCGATGCATTTAAGTTTCCGCAATGGGATACCATAAGCTAATGCAGCATTTTAAGAAAGCTATTTTCAAACTCCACTTAAGAAATTACACTGGACATGTTATTGTTGTTATTACTGGATTTTATGTTGCAATGTACAACAGTAGATATGTGGTAAATTTTCACCTCATTATTTATTACAAAAGCTAATAAAGTTCACAATTGTCACTTAAGTTTTGCTCAATCAGATTATTGCACGTTACCATCTTGACCATAAATACATGCTAAAGGGTAGTCTGGTGCACAAAGCATCCCATGTTAAGCAAAGTCCGGAGAAGGGCCGCAGCCAAAGGGATGGTGGTTGCTTCCACAGCTCAAATCCGTTGACTTATAGATCACCCGTAGACAACTTTATTGTTGTTTCCCCTCCACAAATGCATGCTATATTTGCATAATATATTTTCTCATTCAACCAGTGACAAGTTTCCTCAAGATGGTTTCACAATGACTAGCATTGTAAATTAACAAATGTCCAGAATTAGGAACCTCATGATATTGAATCCAAGGGAGCTTCTCCGCTAGATAACGATTGAGTTCGAGTGGAATAAGTCTGTCATCATGTCCTTGCCAAAGATGGACCGAACCCTCATTGTCTGGAAAAGGATTTTTGATATCCGTTGGAGTAAAGTCCCAGTTTCCAAAACCAATAATCAGGTCGCGATACAAACATTCAAACTCGCCCTGCTGTCGTACCTTCTCCTGGAAAAAGACATGATACCAGAATTATGACAACCACAATGGTAAGCAAATATAAGCTATGGTAATCCAGAGTTAGATGTCGTCCTTGCTTATTTCATCAATGATGCCCGTTAAGAATAGACTAACCGAGAAATTAGCTTTCGAAGAGTACAGATAACTAGGAAAATGTTAATCTTTTCGTGCATATCTAGAAGAACAGGCAAGAAGGACTACGATCTTGTTATGATCCCACAAATTGAGTAAAGATAATTAGAAGATCATAGTGATGTTTTCGGAAGGAAGAAACTGAACGCTTCCAAAAAAGGAAACGTCATAATGTTTCTTGCTTTTTGGCACAATTATGCAGACATAGCGAAAAATAAGACACAGTGGAAGAAAAAGATCAATGTAGATGATACAAGAAGAAGAGATTAAATTCCAATTATTAGTACGTTTACTTACCTGACCAGGACTAGGGGCAGAGGATAGCTGCTTCACCATTTCTAGGTCTGGAGGACTAAATATCGCCATGTTCCCTTCCGTAATACTTAAACCACGGAACCACTTTTGGTTCATCCACCAATGGACCAGCCATGGGGCATAATGTGCAACTCGGAATGATCGTTGATCTTGTGGAAGCATCTTCCCCAGAGCTTCTTCCGATAGTTTAGCAGGATAACAGGACCACCAGTAATTCACAAACGGAACAACAAGGGCAACTCCAGCCAGCCTGCACTTGATATTCAATTCGTTGAATAGAAGAAACATTGTGAGATTCATTTCCGAGTAGCAAAGGAATGTAATAGATGGAAAATGTACCTATGCGGTATGTATTTTAGGCAACTCCACACAGGATACGCTCCAATGGACATGCCAAGCACATAGAACTTGGGTCCTAATTGCAATTTATCAGCTAGCTCCTCAATGTCAAGTGCTTCGCTCTTTACTGAGCGCTTTGGATGTGGATCACTCTCTCCATAACCAGCACGATCATATTGTAGGACATATATTTGGAGCTCTTGTATTAAGTCCTGCATATTTCAAGTACCAAATCAGCAAAATGAAATACAAAATTCAAGTACCAAAGGTTTGTTAAAGATAATCTCCAATTGAAAGGCAACAATAACGTACCCAGTGTAATCCCACAAGTGGAATCTGATGAGGGTGGTGTTTATGCAGCCTTACCCCTACCTTGCTAAGGTAGAGAGGTTGTTTCCGATAGACCCATGGCACAAGATTAAAGTGCAGGAAAAGAGCAGAAGTTTTATTTGCTCATATCAGATTTAACCGTAACTGTCAAGCAGTCTTTGATGTTGAACTCAGCAAAAATTTTCAGATTTTCTACCGTATTGTAGGTACAAGCGAACTTGATGATAACATACTTAACAGCTACTAAAACGAGGATGCTAAATATGGAGTTATAAAAATTTTCATACTTGGGAAATCGGCAATATCAAGTCTTTGGAACTATCAAAGCCATGAATAATAATGATCTTGTACTTCGCCTTCTCTTTGGCAATGCCATCCTCTTTGTAGGCTATATATCTCCCATCACTGAGCTGGACCCTTGGTGAAGTCACCGGAGGTCCACCTGGTGAGCCACAAACTTTTGGAGGGGGAGGCTTAAGTAATGCCAAATAAGCCCATCCGAACACTCCAACTGCTGTTGCTACAGCTATTTGAGCAATCATAACTGAAAAGAGAAGACATAAATAACAGAACAGTGGTATACGGTGGCAAAACTTATGTTAGACAAATATTAGTACTAATCAGGCGATTCGAATGCCGCTAGCATTGGACTAGTGATAAAACAACTTATGTAAACAACAATTAGTACCACCGAGGAGACTCGAATGTGGCTGGCATTGGAATTGTGATAACACATGATAGGTAATGGCCACTGCTCTGCTTTATCTCACATCCAATCATCAATCCTAACACAACGTAAATGATCTATGCAACATAAATATGAAGTCATGAACTTTTAACTTGTTGTCTCACTCATCTGTTGATTTGGCTACCAAAGACAACTCAGCCAAGAACCTCCCTAGCACAGTAGCTCAATCATAAATTACCAGAAAATCCAAGAGAATCCTGTATGACACCGTGCATATTTACTCTAGACCGCTAGCACGTGTTTTATGAAAACAAGTCATACATATTTGACAGTAGTACTCAAATTTCTAATCTACACCTTTGGAATGCTCCAAAACTGCTTTATGGATTTTATTTATGACCAAGAAATCTATCAGGAGTCAACCCTTTGGGCTAAAGGCAGCCTTTCAAACTCGAGGTTGATGACCGACCCCTCTACCGTTTCTCCGCTTAGTTACTAGACTTAGTTCGCTTACCGCAGGTTGAACTTTTCAACTAAGACACAAGTCCTTAACCTTAGCTACCGCTGAATTTATCATTCTAAATAGGATAAAATTAACCCAATAATCAAAAAGCCAAGGACTACAGGAGATTCCTATTTTGAAACATATATTAACATTCAAGATAACACAATTTATTTATAATTAGTCTCATATCTAAGCAATTTGTTAAATGCTTTTTCTCGAGCTGAGGGTTTCTTTGGAAACAGCTCTCTACCTCCCAAGATAGGGGTAAGGTCTGTGTACACTCTAATCTCCCCAGACCCCACTTTTGCGACTACACTGGGTATGTTATTGTCGTATCTAAGCAATTTGTTAAACGATTTTCCTTGAGTCGAGGGTCTATCGAAAACAGTCTCTCTACCAACCTCTCAAGGTAGAGGTAAAGTCTTATCCTCCCAGACCCCACTTGTGGGACTACACTATGCATATTATCATTGTTGTATCTAAGCAATTTCTTAAATGTTTTTTTTTTAGCAAAGGGTCTATCAGAAACAACCTCTCTACGAATACTCAGTGTTATCAAAAGCGAAAAGCGCAAAAAAGCTCTAAGGTCTGTCAGTGCTTAAAGAGCAAATAAAAGTGTGGGCTTAATGAGAAAAGGTGCAAAGGGGGAAAAATACAAATATTTATGTTTAGTCAAAGAATAATAACTTTAAGCATTAATGACAAATATATGAACAAAGAAATTGAAAAACAAATAACGATAAAGTGAAATATCATTTGTTTAGTGTCACCTCTTCAGAAGAGACTCATTGGCAAGGAAAAGTATGCCTTAGAAACTCTGATGGTGACAGTAAAGAAAGCGAGGCGAAGCGTTCAATATGTTTTGCGCCATGCTTTAAGGCTTAAGCGTTCTTTAAGCGCGCCTTTGACAACACTGCGTACACTTTATGTTGTGAACATGGATAGCCCAGAGGCTGGCCAAGTTGTTGCGCTTAGGGCTAAACCACACAGAGGCCCAATAATTAGACAGCTCAACACTACATTTGCTAGAGATAAAACGGTAGTTACTACGGTTTTGCGATTTCATGAAAATTTATGTCGAAACTTTGGCTTTCTATTGTCTCTTATCCCTCTTCTGATTACCTTCTACTATGTTATTCTTTCCTTACTCTATGTTGTTATTACTTTGTTACTCGAATTCTAAGTTGTAACTTGGTATTCAATGATTATAAATACATTTTTTGTTTGTGTTAAAATTCAAGTTGTTACACTCTACCCTCCCCCGACCCCACGTGTGGGACTACACTCGATAAGTTGTTGTATCTGTTAGGGCATGAGAAGTTTTGATGATAGACAGATGAATGAAATATGTTGTGCAAGCTGGTCCATACAAGTGAAACTGCTTCGGACATATGGAGTGCATGCTGAAATCATTACATGCTAAAATTATTACATAAGCTGTCAACACATAGATAAGCAAAGGATGTTCACACGGCTATATGAAGATAATTGGAGCAGTTAGAGTTTGAGTAGATCAAAAAGTCTACAAGGCAGAAGGATAAAGCAAAAGAGTCCTACTCAATTTAGAAGAAGGAGAGATGGTTACAACAAGGAGTGAGTTACTTGAAAGAGTCCTACAGAAGATACAAGTAAAGAAGAAAAAGGATTGCATCTGAGGGAGCATATATAGACGACAAGCTGCATTCAAATAACCATTCATGCACTGATAAGAAAATCAACAATCAGCAAAATCGTTCACCAACTTGAAGAAGAACCTAGTTCTCACTTAGTATGTTTTAGACTGCTTGTAATAGGAAGGTTCTTGAGTTGTAATGAGTAAATTGTTCTAGTCTCAGTATTCTATAAGCTGAGTTAGGAATCACGTCTTCAAATTAGGGAACTCGAAGACTTGGGAACACTTATCTTAGGAAGATTTGTGTTTTTGTAGTAATAAGAGTTAGAAGTTTTAATTCCTTGTTTACAAGAAGTCTTGTAATTGTGTTGATTGTTGAGGCTCAAAGTTATAGTGAAGATTGGGGTTAAATCCTATAGAGGTACAGGTCATGATTTTTTACACCTTTTTGGGCCAGTTGTTTTCCACGTAAAAATTACTGTGTTCAGTTTTTACTTCTGTGAACCACGTATACTTACTTGTTCCACAGATAGGCAATCAGTAGGGATCATACTCTAACAAGTGGTATCAGAGACGGTTGTCTTAAATAAGGTTTTCACCTAAGATCAGATCATTATGATGAATTCCGTACCTCCTACTGGTCACAGTGAAAGTCAATCCACTACTAGACCCCCACTCTTTGATGGACCTCATTTCATCAGGTGGAAAGCCAGGATGGAGATGTTTATTCAAGGAGAAGACTATGAATTAAGGGATAGGATTACTGAAAGTCCTACTATCTCTATGAAAACAGAAAATGGTGAGCAAGTCAAGAAAATAAGGAGTGAGTTTACTGCTGAAGATCTTTTGGCTTTAAAGAAAAATGCTAAGGCAAAGAATATCCTAGTTTGTGGTCTAGGACCTGCTGAATACAATAGAATATCTACCTGTACCACTGTTAAGCAAATATGGGATGCCTTAGTAAATGCCTATGAAGGTACCTCTCAAGTAAGGAAATTCACGATCTCTCTCCTTCTTACTGAATATGAAGCGTTTAAGATGAAGGAAAATGAATCCTTGCATGATATGATGACAAGACTTACTACTCTAACAAATGAGTTAACCTCCTTAGGAAAAGTCATCACTGAAGAAGAACAAGTAGAGAAGGTTCTGAGGGTGCTACCAAAGTCAAAATGGAATGTTAAAGTCACTGCAATCAGGGAAGCAAATAAGGATCTCACAGGTATGACTTTGGATGAACTAGTAGGGAATTTAAGAACCTATGAAATGGAAGTTGATGGCATTAAGGAACAGAAGGCTTCTGAAAAAATCTTGGCCTTGAAGGCTTCTGATAGTGATGAAGAGATTGAACTGGATAAGGAACAAATTGCCTTCATAACAAAAAACTTCAGCAAGTTTTTTAAGAAGAAAAAGGATAACAAGAAGCGGTCCAATGACAATCCAAATGGATGTTACAAGTGTGGAAATACTGATCATCAGATCAGAGAATGTCCTCTCTGCGAAATAGAATGGAGGAAGGAAAGAGTTGAAAAAAAACAAAAGGCCAGGAGGAAGGAAAAGGAAGAACATGCCATGATAGCTGCATGGGGATCTGACTCTGAAAATAATGATGATGGAGTTGATGAGACAGCATTTATGGCTTTTGGAGACTCAGACATTGAGGAAGAAGATGATGCTTCTGAGGTAAGTTTACTTGAACTAAAAGAAAAACTGTATTTTTTTTCTAAAACTAAACTTGTTTCCTTGATGAGTGATTTAATTGAAAATTTTCAAGAATTAACTTCTGATAGGGATGAATTGTTCAACAGTCTTGCAAGTCTTAAATTTGATTTCATTGACTTGAAAGTTTGCAAGCAAAATGTTGACAAAGAAAATTGCACTCTCAAGGAACAAATTACACTGCTTGAGTCCTCAAATAATAATCTTAAGTCTGAAATCCTTAAACTGACTCTCACTGACCATGGGAAAAAGGCCATAAGTAAAGAACAAGAAAATGCTGAACTTGAGTTGACCAAGTACAAACAAGAATGCTATGACTTGACTAAAAAGATGGATAAGATGAGTTAAGAGGTAGCAAGATTAAAAATTGGATCTAGAAAAGTCAAACAGATGGACAAATTCTTCAAGAATTGTTCATCAGCTTGGTAAAAGAAATCACAACGAAAAAGCAGGCTTGGGTTTTTATAAAGAAGCTGATAATCTTCAAGACTTATGCTATATTTGTGGCAATCTTGGACATCCTACTATTGAATGTCCTATGGCTGCTAAAAGCAGATATCGAAGTCTGAACCTGGCAACCAAACTTTCTCAGACCAAGAAAACAAGCACTAAAATTAGTCTGAGAAACAAGTCAGTCTACTTGCTTCCTGCTTGGACTAGAAGGAGTTTAATTCATCCTTTTACTAACAAAACAGGACCCAAGCTTGTCTGGATTTCTAAGTCTAACCCTTGATTTCTTGTGCAGGAGAAGGTGAAGGGAAACAAAAGGCACTGGTACCTAGATAGTGCTTGCTCAAGACATATGACTGGTGACAAGCAAAAGTTCCTTTCACTCTCCAAAATAGATGGTGGGGGAGTCTCTTTTGGAAATGGAAAAAGGGGAATCATAACTGGAGTTGGAAAAATTGGCTCATCTGAGTCAAAGGCTGTGGAGGATGTTTTTCTTGTGGAAGGACTGAAGCATAACCTGCTAAGCATTTCACAATTGTATGACAAAGGTAATAAAGTAATTTTCACTGCTGCAGGTGTTACAGTCAAAAGGATGGACACCAAAGAAATTGTGCTTACTGCAAGGAGATACAGGAATGTATACAAAGCAGACATAATGGCAATACCAGGACCTAAGTTGACTTGTCTAAGTACAATAAAAATTGATCCCTTCCTTTGGCACAGAAGACTTGGACATGCAAGTCTAAAACAACTGAACATACTTTCCTCCAAAGACATGGTATTGGGACTACCCAAGACCAAGTTTAAGGAAGAAAAGTTATGTAGTGCATGTGTAAGGAGGAAGCAGGTAAAATCCTCTTTCAAGTCAAAGATCCATGTTAGCACTACCAAATGTCTTGACCTGGTTCATATGGACTTGTGTGGACCAATGAGACAACAAAGCAGACGTGGAAAAAGGTATATTTTTGTAATTGTTGATGATTATTCCAGGTTCACTTGGACTTTGTTTCTAGCCTCTAAAAAAAATGCCTTTGATGTCTTTGAAATCTTTATTAAGAAAATAGAAAAGAAACTGGGCACTTCATTAGTTTCCATAAGGTCTGACCATGGAACAGAATTTAAGAATGCAAAATTCTTAGATTTTTGTTCATCAAATGGAATAGATCATAACTTCTCAGCTCCTAGAACTCCACAACAAAATGGAGTGGTGGAAAGGAAGAACAGAACCTTGGAAGATATGGCTAGAACAATGATGCTTGCAACAAATGTTGCCAAAAAACTATGGGCTGAGGCAATAAGTACTGCAGCATATGTCACAAACAGATGCATAATCAAACCCTAGTTAGAAAAGACTCCCTATGAATTACTGAAAGGTAAAAAGCCTAACATTTCTCACTTTAGAACTTTTGGTTGCAAATGTTTCATACATAATAATGGTAAGGATAATTTGGGAAAATTTGATGCCAAAAGTGATGAGGGAATCTTTTTAGGTTATTCACTTCATAGTAAGGCTTACAGAGTTTTAAACAACAGAACTAACTGTGTTGAAGAAAGCATGCATGTGATTTTTGATGAGTTTTGTGTTAAGACTAACTTGCAGGAAAAAAGCGACACTGAGGAACAAGTTACACAACATGTTCCATCGATTAAAGCAGTCAAACTTGGGGGCACTTTCACAGGGGAAACAGAAGCTGAAGGCACAGTGTTAGGGGGAACTGAGCCATCAACTGCTTCACATCAGAACATTAGCAATGATCCAAGCAGCTCACTAGGCTTGATCCCAAAAGGATTCAAGTATCAAGGTTCGCACCCCATTGAGAATGTACTTACTGATCTCACTTCTGGAATCACCACAAGATCTGGATTGAGAAGTATGTGTGTATTCAAGGCATTCCTGTCAGAAATAGAGCCAAAGAAAGTAAGTGAGGCATTGCTTGATGTTGATTAGATCATAGTCATGCAGGATGAATTGAATCAATTTGAGAGAAGCAAAGTATGGCATTTAGTTCCTCTTTCAAAAGATAGATCAGTCATTGGGACTAAATGGGTGTACAGAAATAAAGTTGATGAGCATGGAACAGTCACAGAAAACAAGGCAAGACTGGTGGTTCAAGGATACAACCAAGAAGAAGGAATTGACTTTGATGAGACTTTTGCTCCATAGCAAGACTTGAAGCCATAAGATTGCTGGTTGCCTTTGCATCTAACATGGAGTTTATTTTGTACTAGATGGATGTGAAGAGTGCATTCCTAAATGGCATTCTCAAAGAAGAGGTTTATGTGAAGCAACCTCCAGGATTTGAAAGCAAAGAGTTTCCAGATCATGTGTTCAAGCTGGATAAGGCTTTGTATGGGTTGAAACAAACACCGAGGGCCTGGTATGAGATATTATCAAAGTTTCTGCTGGAGCATGGACACACCAGAGGTAAAATTTACAATACCCTTTTCTTAAAAACTAATGGAAAGGATTTGTTAGTTGTGCAGGTGTATATGGATGACATTGTTTTTGGCTCAACCAACATGAATATGACTCATGACTTTGCAAAACTCATGAGTTGTGAGTTTGAAATGAGCATGATGGGGGAGTTGAATTACTTCCTAGGTCTTCAAATAAAACAGTCAGCATCAGGAACAATGATCCATCAAAAAAAGTATGTCAAAGAGCTTCTCAAGAAATTCTCCATGGAGGAAACTAAAGAAATAAGTACTCCCATTGCCACTACCACAAAACTTGATCTGGATGAAACAGGTTCTGATGTAGAACAAAAACTGTATAGAGGTACTATAGGGTCCTTATTGTATCTCACAGTAAGCAGACCTGACATTGTGTTTAGTGTAGGACTGTGTGCAAGGTTTCAAGCTAATCCAAAAGAATCCCATCTGAAGTCTGTAAAAAGAATCTTCAAATATTTGAAAGAAACTAGTGATCTTGGGTTGTGGTATCCCAAAGGTAGTAACTTTAATTTAGTAGGATACTCTGATGCTGATTATGCAGGATATTTGGTGGATAGGAAAAGCACTACAGGTATGGCACACTTCTTAGGATCATGTTTGATTACCTGGTCCACAAAGAAGCAAAATTCAGAACTTTGTCTACTGCTGAGGCTGAATACGTTGCTGCTGGGTCATGCTGTGCTCAATTGTTATGGATCAAACAACTTCTGGATTTGGGGTAGATGTAGGTTGTGTTCCCATCTTTTGTGATAACACAAGTGCTATAAACATAGCCAAAAATCCTGTTCAACATAAAAGAACTAAGCATATTAATATCCGTCATCACTTCCTTCGAGACAATGTTGAAAAAGGAAATATATCAATTATGTTTTGTTCAACTGAGGAACAAATTGCTGACATATTCACTAAGGCTTTGAGTAGGGAACACTTTGAAAAAAATAGGTTAGCATTGGGTATGATTAAAATTGTATAAATCTCCTTCAATGATTGACTAGAATATGCAATGCCTGAGTGATTGTTGATTAATTCAGTCTTACACATTTAGTTGTGTGTCCTAATTCCAAGATTTAAAGCAATGTGATATATCTATATATTGTTTTTTTTTATAGATGGATCATCAAGGCAAGAGTGGTCACGGACTAATCAAACACAGGCATGATTATTGTTCTCCATAGTAGCATTAAGAGAAACAGGTCATCTACATGGTTCTTTCTATAATGATTAAAACCGCCAAAACCCAACAGTCATCTTCTTCAAAAGGCTGTCAGACCTTTCCCATCTGTACTGAACCTCTACATCAGCACGTTTCTCCAAAATCACAGTCCCTTCATCTCTCAACTTCCTTCTCACTCTTCTTAAATACGCCTCTTGTTTTCTCTCCTATCTACACTTCTCCTTCAACCTCTGAATATTCACCATACTATGGCGTCTTCCTCCTCTTCTCCTTCTTCCACAAAATCTGACATTAATCCTTCTACACAACATATTCTCCACCCAAACATCAATTTACCCTCACTTATCCAACCCCAAATCCTTCTTAACCTATCTGATTTCCCATTCTTCAAGACCTTACCGCACCCCTTCTCTCACTCATCTTTCAAACCCTCACTCTTTCCAGAACCCTTACCACAACCCTTAACACTATCAGTAGCTCCTCTTCAAATCCTTGATCGAGATGACATTCCAATTGCCAACCTTATTCCTAGACGGTCAAGATTGACTCTGAAACGAAAACCCTCGTTTGTCGCCACTGATGTCGATAATGATACTCCTGAACACTCTTCTCCCGTCATCCCTTCATCTCGAACTCCACATACTCGTAGAAGGAAACAACAGGAAGATGCTTGTTTGGAAGAGGCACTTAGGGCAAGTAAAAAGAAACAAGTCGTGCCTAATGCTTCTCCTCCCCCATGTGATTCCTATCCTGACATTCTCATTCGCTGCAAGAGAAAGATAAAGCAGAAGCATACCATAGCTAAAACATCAAAACCATATCTCTCTCGTAAAATGTCCCCCCTCCCACTCCCAAAGCCTCCACATCTTCAAAATCCATTGTCAAAACCTCTACTGACAAAGTCTCTACTGGAAAAGCCTCTACTCCTTCTAAAGATTCTCCAAAATCTGTCACTTCCGAAGAAACAGGTCCCCAAACCTGGTCCTTCTATCTCATCTGCCTCAGATTCAGACTATCTTCCTGACACTTCTTCTGTGCCTCCTGATGATTCTGATGTTGATATTAATGTTGATACTCCTGCTGCTAAAGCTTCTCAGTTAGACCATGTTCTGCATTTTCTGAAACGAAAGATGGTTAGAGGTAGGGTTGTCACTGGTTTTGGGGGTCCTGATATGGAAACTTTGGTCTCCAAATTAAGGGCTCAGGGGTGGTCATCCTTGATTCTGCAAGGTAATCATCAAAGAAGGTTTGGAAAATATGAAGACTATGAATTTTATGCACGTGGAGTTGCGATTGGGGAAATGATCTCAACCTCTGTTCATGGAAAACTCATCAATCTTTATCCTGCTGATTTGGGTAGAATTCTAAGTGTTCCTACTGGAGGTTGGGGTCACTATGTGAAAGGATCTTGGCCTCCTCTTGACAATCTTCCTCCGCCCTTGATATCTGCAGAAAATTTTCTGAAAATCCTCTCCCTCCTTCTCATCTTAGGGTGATGAAAAATGAAATGTCTTCTCTTTATGATTTGTATTTTGATGTGGTCCACAAAATGATCTTACCCAGGCAGGAGACGCGCACAGTTGCAAGCTTTCTTGATCTTACCTTAATGGAACTATTGGATTCTGAGATTCCAATAGACCTTCCCCAACTCATCATTAAGCATATGCAACGGGTACTCGTAAAAGATAAGAATGGTCATGCTCTGCCCTATCAGTTCTGGCTTGCCCCTGTGTTTGATGATTTTCGTGTCTCTGTCAAGGTGTGGTCCTTACAGACAACTAACGATGTGATTGGCCAAGTGAACCATGCTATGTTACCTGCTGCTATGAGACATGCAGACAACCCTACTCAGAAGTTGCGAAATGCCTTAGAGGCAAAGCAGGATGAGCTGGAGGTTGCACAGGCTGCATTGGAGGCTGCCCAGGCTATTCATGAAGATGAAAAGAGGGCCCTTAAAGCTCAAATTGCTTTCCTCACAGCCACTTTAAAGAAGGAAAGAACTGAAAATACTGTTATCATTCGAGCGTTGACCTCTTTTATCCCCTCTACCTCCTCAAAATAAACTCCTCCTTCGTCCCTTAGTTTTTTTCTTTCTTCTTGTCTGCTTCTTGGTCCAACTTGTTTCTCTTTTTGGTCTTACTGGATAATGATAATTGTATCTGTTTTTGTGCATGACATGGACCTCTTTTGCCTCACTTGATCTACTTCTGTTTAATTCAATGCTTAGTTATCTCTTGCTTGTTTTAGTGATAGCCCCAGTGGCCATGGATTATTAAACAGTTTTTCACTTATTGGCTCAGCTTTTCAATGATGTCAAAAGGGGGAAGTATAGATTATACAATGCTTATAACTCAACTGATCTAACCTGTTTCATTCAACTGTGATCCTTTTATTGAATTTCTTATTGAGTATGTCAGGTTCTTGGTAATACTGTGCTGATAAGTTTGTCATCATCAAAAAGGGGAATTTGTTAGGGCATGAGAAGTTTTGATGATTGACAAATGAATGAAACATGTTGTGCAAGCTGGTCCATACAAGTGAAACTGCTTCGGACATATGGAGTGCATGCTGAAATCATTACATGCTAAAATTATTACATAAGCTGTCAACACATAGATAAGCAAAGGATGTTCACACGGCTATATGAAGATAATTGGAGCAGTTAGAGTTTGAGTAGATCAAAAAGTCTACAAGGCAGAAGGATAAAGCAAAAGAGTCCTACTCAATTTAGAAGAAGGAGCGATAGTTACAACAAGGAGTGAGTTACTTGAAAGAGTCCTACAGAAGATACAAGTAAAGAAGAAAAAGGACTGTATCTGAGGGAGCATATATAGACGACAAGCTGCATTCAAATAACCATTCATGCACTGATAAGAAAATCAACAATCAGCAAAATCGTTCACCAACTTGAAGAAGAACTTAGGTCTCACTTAGTATGCTTTAGACTGCTTGTAATAGGAAGGTTCTTGAGTTGTAATGAGTAAATTGTTCTAGTCTCAGTATTCTATAAGCTGAGTTAGGAATCACATCTTCAAGTTAGGGAACTCGAAGACTTGGGAACACTTATCTTGGGAAGATTTGTGTTTTTGTAGTAATAGGAGTTATTAGTTTTAATTCCTTGTTTACAAGAAGTCTTATAATTGTGTTGATTGTTGAGGCTCAAAGTTATAGTGAAGATTGGGGTTAAATTCTGTAGAGGTACAGGTCGTGGTTTTTTACACCTTTTTAGCCGGGTGTTTTCCACGTAAAAATTACTGTGTTCAGTTTTTACTTCTGTGAACCACATATACTTACTTGTTCCACAGATAGGCAATAAGTAGGGATCATACTCTAACAGTATCTAATCAAGTTGTCAAATATTTTTCCTAGAGCCGAGAGTCTATCAGAAACAGTCTCTCTACCTCCCAATATAGGAGTAAGGTATGCGTACACTCTACCCTCCTCCAACCCCAAGTGTGGAACTACACTGGATATATTGTTGTTGTATCTAATCAATTTGTTAAATGTTTTTCCTCGAGCCGAGGGTCTATCAGAAACAGTCTCTCTACCTCCCATATAAAGGTAAGGTATGTGTACACTCTACCCTCCTCCGACCCCAAGTGTGGAACTACACTGGATACGTTGTTGTATCTAATCAATTTGTTAAATGTTTTCCCTCGAGCCGAGGGTCTATCAGAAACAGCCTCTCTACCTCCCAATACAAGGGTAAGGTTTGCGTACACTCTAGCCTCCTCCGACCCCAAGTGTGGAACTACACTAGATATGTTGTTGTTGTTGTATCTAATCAATTTGTTAAATGTTTTTCCTAGAGCCGGGTGTCTATCAGAAACGGCCTCTCTACCTCCCAATATAGGAGTAAAGTTTGCGTACGCTCTACCCTCCTCCGACCCCAAGTGTGGAACTACACTGGGAAATAGCCTCTCTACCTCCCAAAGATACGGATAAGGTTTACGTACACTCTACCCTCCTCCGACCCCGAGTGTGGAACTACACTGGATACATTGTTGTATCTAATCAATTTGTTAAATGTTTTTCCTCGAGCCGTGGGTCTATCAGAAACAACCTCTCTACCTCCCAATATAAGGGTAAAGTCTGCGTACACTCTACCCTCCTCTGACCCCAAGTGTGGAACTACACTGGATATGTTGTTGTTGTTGTATCTAATCAATTTGTTAAATGTTTTTCCTAGAGCCGGGTGTCTATCAGAAACAGACTCTCTACCTCCCAAAGATACGGATAAGGTTTACGTACACTCTACCCTCCTCCGACCCCGAGTGTGGAACTACACTGGATATGTTGTTGTATCTAATCAATTTGTTAAATGTTTTTCCTCGAGCCAAGAGTCTATCAGAAACAGCCTCTCTACTTCCCCAGGTCTACACTCACTCTACCCTCCTCAGACCCCACTTGTTTGTATCTAAGCAATGTATTCATCATATGCTCATTTTAGAGAAAGCAACAACATATCAGATTAGTAGCAACTACAGTACTAGAGATCAAGAACTATATCTAATCAATAACAGTACAAAAATCAGTTGTCACACCAACACTAAATATTGAAATCAGTATACAAATCACAAATCACAAAAATTCAAGAAAACATCATAAAACAAGAAACATAAGGCAAAATTAGTGTGTATATATATCAAATCTTGAAATGTGAAAAAGGGGAATTAACTCACTTGTAGAAAAGAGAAAAGGGGTATTGTTTTTCTTGGATTTTCTAGTGTGAGCTCTAGCAGATGCAGCAGTTACTTTTTTACCACTTTGATTGACAGTCATTTGTGGCAATAATTGGGTAAATCTTGTGGAAGATATTATGTATATTATCAAGAAACAGTATACTTTAGTACTATGACAATAACTAGTTAAGACAGCATTTGCTGTCTTTTTGTTAAAAAGAATGATTTAGTGTTGGATATCCATATTAAGACCTGAATTAATTTGAATTCATATCATTAGTACAAAGGGTGTAAATCACTTAGTGGTGTCTGGTGGGATAGATAAGGTATAATAATTTTTTTAAAAGAAAAAATAGAATTATTTTATTTTCTGTTTAGTTGAAAGTATTAGTAAGTTAAGTTTTGAGACTAGTTATTTAATAATTTATATCATGATGATCGGATAAGTTATTTTATATATATAATGAGATAATTTATTTCAAAATAACTAACTAGGAGATAATTAATTTTGGGATAACTTGTTCTCAACTAAGCCACCCCTTAGGTCTTAGTACTAAATAGGGTTGAGTCAGGGTCAAGGGGTTCATTAATTTTTTTTTGCGAAAAAATTACATATATGATTAAAAATCGTGTTTTAAAAGGCAGTTTGGGGATCATCTTGGGGTGAGACATAACAAAAAAGGCCCTAAGGCGTTGTGGGAAGGTAAAAGTATCGAAAGGCGAATGCCTCAAAATTTGAGGCGTTCGCGTAAGTATTGGCGTGTGTTCCTAAGCGTGAGGCGCAAATTGAACATAAGCGTAGAAAGTTTACAATGTAAAATAATTTTTTTCTTATTGAATCTCTAATTTAAATTTAATACTAAAATATATGATTGATAAATACTTAAATACTCGAATCAAAAGTAAAAAAAAAAAAAAACTTGAAAGTGCAGTTTATAAAATATTAAATATATTTCACTTATTTCTTTTTATATTTTTGATATAGTTTACTCTTTTGGATGATTTATCTCTTTTAAAAAATATTTATTTATAAAATATTAAAAATTAAAAATTCGTGAGACTTACGGTCCAACGACTGACGACTTACGCCTCGAGTTTTCTTTTACTTTTAAGTTTGAAAGTGCAATATGTGTTCGATTTCGAACCTACAATCAATTTAGGATAAATTACACAAATCTCATACTTAAGAGACTATATTATCTAATACTTCTTACTTTTTAAAAATTTATATAAAATCTCATTTTTCAACTTTACTTTTGATACATATCAAGAAAACCCCACATCCTATTTTCACTCCACTGTTAACTTATTCAAGATTTTTTTTCCTAAAATATCTCCCTAATAATCAACAATTAAGAGCCCGTTTGGATAGGATTAAAAAAAATAGCTTTTAAACTCAAATGATTACAAGCTTAAAATAAGTGCTTATAAATTAAGAAGATAAGTGTTTGGATAGAAGTGTTGAAACCGAAAAAAATTATTGATGTGTTTGATAAACAAGTGATGTTAAGCACTTTTTTGTTGTTAAAATGACTTAAATGTTCTTAAAGTTATTAACATCATAAATAAGGTAAATTATTTATAATTTTTAATTCTAAAATAAAATTTTTGAACAAACCTCTGATGTAATGATGGATTCGATGAAAACAAAGAAAGATGAAGAGAAAATTGGAGGGAAGAGATGATGGATTCGATGAATGATGGATTCATATGATAGATACAATTATTTATTTTAATTATTGGGTGATTCATATATATGGTATTATGGTGATTCATATGGTAGATACAATTATTTATTTCAATTATTGGGTGATTCATATGATATTAATGGGTGATATATATGGTATTATGGTGATTCATATGGTAGATACAATTATTTATTTCAATTATTGGGTGATTCATATGTTATTAATGAAAGATAATGGTGTAGTCAGTATAGGAAACAAAAGTAATAATATAAAAAAAAAAAACTAAAAGCAGAATTGAAATATAATTAAAATTAAATCTAAAAAAAAAACTTAAATTAAAGACGAAAAAGGAGAAAAGAGATTAAAAAAAATATATCTTTCATAACTAAAAACAAAAAAGAGAAATATAATTAAAATACCTAAATTAAATCTAAAAAGGGAGAAAAATTAGATATCTTTCCTTAAATAAAAGAATACAATGAATAACAGAGAATCTATTATTTTCTTAAATAAATATTTCAAATGTATCACTTTTTTATATATATCACCATTTCAAAAAATCGAAATAAAATATAATTAACAAAATAATTGAAATTTTATGAAATATTATTTAAAGATTCAGAGATTTATGTAAGTTATCCTTCAATTTATATGCTCATCACACCCTTGATCATTAAGTTATCACATTAAACTGTTATTAAAAAAATTAAAGTCTAAATATTAACTTAAAATTTATATTTGTCCTATGTATTTGTATTATGCTACTGTTCAACCAAAAGTTATCAATCAAATACAATATTATTCATCACTAGTCATTAAAAAATTTTGTTCGGATCTGTGTTAAAATAATAATATTTTCATAATTTTCAAATTCTGAATTCGAATTTGCAGACCAATTTAAGATGCATTAAATATCTAAATTTTTTTTTTTAAGATATCTAGATGGCTCAATATTTTATTCAACTATCATTTTTTTTATAAAGGATAGTGCTTTTATGAATTAATAAGTTTGCAGTCTGAAAATTGAATTTAGGATTAACATAGAAATCTAAAACTTTTATCTTCAACAATAAATCTGGATATTCTAATTCAAAATATCTGCAAAATAAAAAATAACAAAAAGTACACTAAAGACATAAATAAAAATTATGTAACTGAAATGTAATATGACATAATTTCACGATAATCACTAATTCTGTCAATCTTAATTCTTTCTAAATTAATATATTTCAGGTAAATCGAGATATATTACTATGATTTTTTAAACAAGCCCAATTCTTTTTTAATTTATAGTGATTTTAGAGTCATGATGAAATACTCACCACTCGACTAAATACTCACCACTTTCCGGACTTTAAAGGAAAAGAATTATTTGGTCATAAATTTTTTTTAAAAAAATATTATTTTATTTCAAATATAATTTCAAGCTGATGTTTGATCATGAAAATTTAACCTAAAATTATATTTGAAAAAAAAAAAAAAAATATTTTCACTTTTTCCCATCACTCTTCTCTCTATTATTTTATGAATAAATATAACTCCAACTCCAAATTCAATTACAACTTCAACTTCAACTTCAAATCTTTTTTCTTATTTATCTTTTCCTTTTTTATTTAATTTATATATCGTGTATATCGTTCAGGTCAGAATAAGTGAAGAATGCACAATATTCAAAGGCATTTTAAATATTTATTTTGATTGATTTGGATAATACTCGTGAAGTAAGGGGACAAAATATCAAATCTGACACATATAAGTGTGCATTATGCTATTGGACCTTGTATTTATAACGTTATCTTCGCAAAAGGCATCCTTTTAAATTAAAAAATCTTATAAATTTTTAAATTGTTATAAATAAATACTGAATATCTATCAAGATATTTAATTGATATCTAATTATACTGAATGTTTTTCAAGATATTTAATTGATATCTATCAAGGATTGAAGTATCTGTCTTTTATAAATTTTTCCTATAAATAGAAGAGTTTCCTTCGTTGTAAATCATCATTCTTCTTTTTATTTTTTATTATTTTATAATACGTTATAACACCGGTCTCTAATTTTTTAGTTAGATTTATACTACTATGTACATCTTGTGTGAGATTAATGGAGATAACGTTGCTGAATGTAATATCATTTGATTTATGTTGACATTGATTTGATCACTAACAGATTAGTGTTATTTTCCACAACCATCAAATTAATGGCAAATTCATTAAAAGATGAACTTGATATGATATGCTTATCTTATGATCATATTTTAAGAATATATTATGCATATGACAAATTTATATAGATCTGTATACCATACGTATTTTTTAGTACCTGTTCACGTGCCCTAGAAGCAAACATATAATAGTGTAATAATTGCTACAGGTATATAATCATCTAATCATTCTAGTTATATTTTTGTTTTTAAAACGGTCCAGAGGAGTTTCTCGTCTCTCCTCTTTTACATGTGAATTATCTAACAATTTTTTTGTGGAGATATTTTGTTTGCCTAAAAATTTTGATGCAGTTATTGAAGTTTTATCGTGGATCATGAACATCTAGATTATTAGTCAGGTATGAACTTATGTGATGTATAAGATTAATGGACTTATATTTCATCCCACTAAAAAGGGTAAGACATCATGTTAGAGTCCTGATGCATCATGATGATAAGATGTTGGGTTCAAGTCTCATCGATTTATGTCTAAGACAACTTTTATGTCTAAGACAACTTTATATGCATAAGACGTTGAGTTTGAATCTCAATGCACTATACTGATGATATTATGGTGGTTAAGGCAAAATAATGGGTAGTTCGTGAAAAGTCATGAAATCCTACCCATTGAATATGTTCAATTCCATGAAGTGAATGTGGTAGCAATATATGATAAGTTTGAAATATGACAACTTACTTCATGATGTGATAGCAGTGCATAATATGAAGTGTATGTGATAGCAGTGCATAATATGTCTGAAAGAAGACAAACGACTGAATGCACGAATATATGCCTGGAGGGACAATATGATAATGATCATCAAAAGTGATATTTTCACACGCATATGTATATTCGTCAATTTGCTTTTGTAATAGCAATATTTTGAAAGAGGTTATAGGCTATATATCATAATTTGATAGGCTTAAGGCACAACTATATTTCATTCCTGGGGAATGAAAAACTTATTAATGCAAACGTGCACCTGATTGTGATAGTATCACAACTCACCTCCGAATGAGGCAGAATAACGGAAAAGAGTTATTTTGAAATCTACTTCTAAAGTAGTAAATCTGAAATTTATTTATGTAATAGTAAATCTGAAATTTACTAAAGAAAAGGGTACATGTCATGGTAAACTTGGAGTTTGCTTGAATAAAAGTTCATAAATTAACATGAACGATTGTGACATCCCAAAGATGTGCATACTGAGTATTGAACATATATTGAAGAATTAGAAAATTCTTCATTACTTTTAATGTTGCTTGTTCTCATGATAAGTTGGTTGGACCAACTAATATTGGGATTGAATACCTCAAAATTTGAAAAGTGTAAAAGGTGAATAAAGTCTCGTTCACCTATCATGTCATATCTTGAAAAGATGCATCAATAAGATGATCACATGTACATTCATTGTCAACCTGTAATTTGACATTCATAAAGTTGTTTGCTCAATAAAATTGAGTTGAGAGCATAACTTTCAGATTGTGTAATCAAGATAATTCATCTTGATGATGATGGTTTGGCATTGAATGCCTTTGATAAATAGCTGAATCATTGTCAGTGAGAACAAAGCTTCATGTATCGGTTTGAAATACTATATACAAAAGTACTTGTATGCATCAAACCAATAAATTATGATTAATTCCCTCTCAAAGTTGGTTTTAAGTCATAAACTACATGTTGTCCATTTAATAATTTTAATGTGCGGTATACGATTAATGAATATACCATAATGCACAAAGATAGATTCCTCAAAGAAGATAGAGGATGTATGTTAGTTTTCCTAACATAAGGGGGAGATTATAAGCAGCTATGAAATATGTTTAAATTATCATCAGATCCTCATTCATAAGATAATTCAAGTAAAATACCGAAGGCATATCATATTTAAGCTGCAAGTGCTCCTATTCTGTGTCACTAAAGGACAAACTTTTCGCATGTATGGAGTGTGGTAGACCAATCGGTTTCAAATGAAATAATCTTTGAAAAGAATAAGGATCAAATAATCATAATAAGAAGATAATGTACTCTTGAAGAGTCTACGACATAACACTTCATGAAACCTTATGAGAGGTTCAGATACCTGAAAATAATGAAGTGTTGAGATCTCAAAATGTTATGTCACATTGTGAATAGATGCAAAATGATATATTATCGATAATATCTTTGATACCATATTGACGCAATATTGTATAAGGTTACAAGGATGTGAATTCTACATTTATTTAAGCATGCTGACGTAGAAACATTTATTAAGTGACACGAAATGATGCATCTTGGTAAGCGTAAAACTTATTTGATTTGCAGTCTAGACACTTGAAGATATCACACATGAAATGTTGAATATTGTCACTTGACAAAATTTATATGAAAACTTCTTTAAGGATTCAAAATATAAAAGTTTCTGGGAAACTTATTGATAATCCCTATATTGCATAACTTATAGCTTGAAAATTATTGAATCTCTTGGAGAGTTTTCAAAAACAATAGATTGTTTGCTGAAATGAGAAATATACCGAATTAGATTGGTTATGAAGTACCATATCTTAGTGCAAGTGATGCACTCATATATCTTGCAAATACTACAAGGCTTGATATAGCCTTTTTAGTCAATTTGTTAGCAAGGTATATTTTTGTTCCCATTAGGAGACATTGAAATGAGATAAAAGACATGAGCTTATTTTATTCTAAAGATTACAGTCCCGATCTTATTGATCGTACTGATGTTGGGTACTTATCTGACCCGCATAAAGCTCGGTCTCAAGCAAGCTATGTGTTTATATGTGGTGGTACTGTCATATCTTGGAGATATACAAAGCAGTATATCATAGTCACTTCATCGAATCATGATGAGATAATTATAGCTATTCATGAAACAAGCCAAGAATGTGTATGATTGAGGTCCATGATATATCTAATTCCTGAAAAATGTAGCATAAAATATGATAATCTATCCACAATTTTAATTTATACAGAGATAATGCAGCATACACAACACATCTAAAGGGAGGATTCATAAAAGGAGATAGAACGAAGTACATTTTGCCAAAACTTTTCTACATACATGAGTTACAAAAGAATGGTGATATTAACGTGCAATAGATTCGTTCAAGTGACAATGTGGCTGATTTATTCACCAAGTCTCCTCCAATTGCAACTTTCAAAAAGATGATGCACAAAATCGGGATGCGAAGGTTCAATAATGATCTCATTAGGGGGAGTTAATACGCACTGCACTTTTTTTCCCTTACGAGGTTTTGTGCCACTGAGTTTTGCTTGTAAGGTTTCTAATGAGGCAGCAAATATGCGTATTGTTAGAGATGTATACTCTTTTCCTTCATTAGATTTTTTCTCCACTGAATTTTTTTTAGTAAGGTTTTAACAAGACACATTATTTATCAATTAGACATTCAAGGGGAGTCTTATAAATGTATTTACATTATAGTGAATGTCTATCAAGATCTAGTTGATATCTATCAGGATTTGAAGTATCTGTCTTTTACTTAGAAACTAGGAGTAAATTTTTTCTATAAATAGAAGAGCTTCCTTCATTGTAAATCATCCCTCAAGATCAATAAGAATTACTCTATATTCTCTCTCTACTCTTCTTCTTTATTCTTTATTATTTTATAACATAAATAAAATAAATAAAATTTAATTGTTAAGTCATCATTCTATTGGACCAGGGCGTTATTCTAAAGCAGAATTTAGGAATTGTGGGTGTTTGAGGGGTTCGAATACATATATTAATGTCCAAAATTTTAAGGTTCTTCTTGAAATTAAAGCAATCAATTATTTTCTTGATTTACTGAGTGTATTTCTATGTCTTATATCAATGTTTATACATGTTTTATACTTATAAGTATACCTAATATGCCTCGAATTTAACGGATATCGGAGCATCAAATTAAACTATGGACGTAGGTCCGCCCCTGTTTTGAAGGGAAGCCTTGGAGTAACTAATAAAGTTGTTTTCATGTGATCGAGAGGTCACAGGTTAAAGTCTTGAAAATATCCTTCGATATAAATATAAGATAAAACTGCATATAATAAATTCTTATTCTTGTAATTGAATCCTTCTTCAAATTCTACATATAATGTAAAATTTAACATATCAAACTGTCTTTTTCTTTTTAACTCTATTGGACCGCATTTAAATCATAGCCAAACAAACAAAAATAATAGGCAGAATACATATACAGGTCCCTCAACTATTCGACTTCTTTCGTATAAGCACCTCAATTAAGCTATGTACCTATTGAACCCTTTACTTCTTCACAAATGATTTCAATTGAACATAATTGCTGACATGGCATGACATGTGCAGTGCACTCTCCACTTGGAGAGTTATCCATAATTAATCCAAATTTAAAAAGAAAAAGACAACCAATAAAAAAAAAATCATATATAAAGAATTAAAAAAAAAATTGGAGCAGCCATGGCCTCCACCGTCTGCCATAGTGTGTTTTCCTTAATATTTATACCTTCGACACAAGAGATTGTATCGAGACTGAATTCATGAGAATCCATATAAGAATTACAGTTTTGAAGCTTGAATCCTTCTTACAAAATCACATTCTTGAAGCTTGAACAGGAACCAAAATGAAATAAATGACTTCTATCGGTTATTGATTATGGACGATACATTTGATATGCTGGTTTGTTGGAGAGGAGAAGAGACGACTGGAGGGTGAGTTCAATTTTCGACCACTTGTTGGAGCTACTATGATGGTGTGGTGGTTTGAAGGTAAGATGGTGGAGATGTATTGGCCATAGTGGACGGAGTTATGAAGGTGATGGCGAGGCTGGTGGGATTTCATCAACCATAGATGGTCGACAGTGATTGTGAAACAGTGGTGGTCCTTTATGTTTTTCAACAATGATTTCATCAATATAAATTTAAATTCAAATTTCATAAATAAAATAACAATGAACTTCACCGGAAGAAAATCATACACCATCCACTACAGTATAAAATAATTCACCTTCTTTCATTTTCAAATTTTCCTCTAATGGTTGTTGGGTATGAGGTCCTCTTTTTTCTTCTCACTAAAAATTATATTTAAAAAGTGAAAAAAATTAAAAGAGACAAAAAAAATACTCCATAGAATTAATGTTAGAAAAAAGATGGATGATGATGGAAGAAGAGGGGGTAATTGGTAAAAAAGAAATTGAGTATGTTATTAGCTAGGCTTCAATGGTGGAAAGAGATAAAATATAGAGGAGGAAGAAGACACAAAAAATAATTTATTATTATTTTTTTTAGTCTTTTCTTCTTTAATGACATGGAATTTTATGATTAGTTATAGTTTACACATCATGGAAGGTGCAATTCACGCGCACAAGACTTAAAAAATGCAGACATTACAAAAGTGCCACGTAGGACATTTGTGCTCAATTAAAATTATTTGTAAAGGAATAAAAAGTTTAATAGGTATATAACTTAATTGGGATGTCTATATAAAAAAAATCGAATAGTTAAAAAGTCTGTATATGTATTAAATCAAAATAATATATGACATATATATTAGTTGCACTAAATTCTGGGATTTTGGCAAGATACATAGAAGACAAAGTTGGATGGGCATACTGCCTCAAAACTTGGAGTATGATGCAATGATCTCAGAAATTGTTCTCAAAAATACTTAACATGAAAATATAGTGTATTTTTCAAGGATGTTCAATATTTATTTTAAGATTTAATTAATTTAAATATATTTTGAAAAATTATTTTTATATTAAAAATTAAATTCTAAACTTTAAATTAAGGATGAAGAAAGGAGTAAAAATATAATGTTTTCTTCGTTGAGAAATAAATAAGTATCAAATAAATTCATCATAATAAGCGTTACATTATTTACCCAAAAAAAAAGCGAATTAATTATCTCGAAGATAAAAATAAATAACTTACTAAAATAGTTTAAGTTATGCGCGTGTGTGTATGTATATATATATAGTTCATACCCAAAATTAATAATTAAGAATGAAGAAATAATTATTACTTCATCATATTTTTTATTAATTAAAATTTTTATTTAGCTTAATAACATGATTTATATGGGTACAATTATATGTAACTTATTCTCAATTATGAAATTCAAGTGCAGTCTAAAATACTTATTACGGATCTGATTATTATTCCTTAACTTAAGTCGGGGATCTATTGGAAATAACTTTTCTATTTTTTTGGAGGTAGTGGTATAGACTGCGTACATTTTATCCTCCCCAAACCCCACTATGTGAGAATACACTGAATTTGTTATTGTTGAAATATAGTCTAAAGTACAATAACAATAAGCATGTATAATTGTTATTTTGATAAATCCTCAGTTAAAAAATGTGTAATCACAATGGAATTGCAAAGAAAATAATAATAACAATAATTCTAATATATATCTCTTCTAATATATAGAAGAGTGAAGGAAGTAGGTTAAGGTCGTCATATTTGCTTTTTCCGTAATTTATTATACTTAAATTGGAATAGAAGAAAAGTATTATAAATTATAATAATTAAAAATTTGAATTATTTTAAGAATAATTGATTAGGAATGCCATAAAAATTTGGCTAAGGAGAGTATTATAAATTACAATAGCTAACAACTTTAAAATAGTAAATTACAATGCCACAAAAGTATTATAAATTACAATAGTTAACAGCTTAAAAATATCTAAAAACATGTTAAAAATATAATTGATTATTTAAATTTTATTTGTGTCATATAAATTGAGACAAAAAAATAACATGTATTGCTAGTACTATATAGAAGTATTGTAAAACAGACACATTTTTGTCGATGTGTCTGTTTGCTCTATAATTTTACTATATCATCCGTAATTAATTATTTTATGTCATTTACGTATTAAAAAATTAATAATATGTAATAATTAAAAAATAATTCTTCATCTGCTTCAACATAATTTTACTATTTCACTCTTAATCAATTATTTAAGTTATTTAAGTATTAACAAAATTAATAATATTTAATAACAATGTAAAATAAATTAAAAAATAATAAATTAACTATTACTGTTTTAAATTAACTTCACATCTTATATGAGGTCCATTTAATTTTTTTTACAACTATTTCTTAGAGTAATTTTGTTATATCGCTTCTAATAAGTTATTATGAGTAATTTAAGGCATGTTTGTTTCGCTACTTTAATCGTGATATTTGGTTGACTATTGAAATTATATGTGTCACTTAATTGGAATAGAGGAAAAAGTATTATAAATCACAATAATTAAAAAATTAAATTATTTTAAGAATATAATTGATTATGAATGCCACAAAAATTTAGACAAGAAAAGCATTATAAATTACAATAACTAACAATTTAAAATATCTAAAAATATATTAAAAATATAAATAATTATCTAAATTTTATTTGTATCACATAAATTCAAAGAAATATATATATATATATATATATATATATATATATATATGTATATATATATATTAGATCCGTACTAACACAGACCCTTCGATATCTAGTATAATAAGATACAAGCAATAAACCAACAGGTAATATTGAAAATTGAAGAATAAGATATTTCACAACTAACTATTAGAGTTGGCACGGTGGTTCAGCGCCATGTCTCTTAAGCAAGAGGTCGGGGGTTCGATCCCCGCTTCTGGCGAATGAAGCAAATTCTGTGACCAGTTTTCTACTGCTTAGTGCGCTGATAGAGGAACGGAGGATTAATCTCACGACTGCCGGTTGTTGGGTTATCTCGAGAAACAAAAAAAAAAAATTAAAAAAATTTCACAACTACTAATTTCTATTCTACTATATAGAAAATGTTAGTGAGTACTCACCTCACGGTTGTCATGTGTGCTTCATGGCATTATGAGTGAAGCTGAGGGTATTTTAGGTATGTTCTATTTTTGGGTCCTTCAAATTGTTGTATCTAAATGCTTTAATCATATGTACATTTTGGTATTGGACAAAAAGACAAGCTTAGATTTAATTTATTACACTTGTTTCATTGTTTTAATTTTTTAATATATGTTGGCTCCACATTTAAATTTCGGCTGATCATCATTTTATTCCTTTTCTGGAATATTCACTTCCATACTTCATATATATTTTATATTATATTAATTCAACTTCGTTTGTCTTCAATTATTTCTTAAATATATAAGATGTATTTAAAAATTACATAAAAAGTATTATAAATTATAATAATTAATAATTTAAATTATTAAAAAAGATTTAGTTAACTTTTAAAAATATATTTATACAATATAAATTGAGATAAAAGAAGTAACATATATTATGTGAAAATTAAGATCAAAATAATATAAATCACAATAATTAATAACTTAAATTATCTAAAATATAATATAAAACATTTGTTGTTCTCTCAAAATTTTATTTGCACCACAATTTTTTTACTACTATATATAAGCGTCAGTTAGCTGATAGCTTAAGTAGATAGCTGACGGTTGTTATGCATGCTTTCAGTTTTCTGGTTATGATCGAAGACATTTTTATAATTTCATATTTTTATTTTAATTTAATTATTTTATTTTTATTTTTAATATATTATATATTTAAAAATTACATAAAAAGTATTATATTAACTATAAAAATTAACAATTTCAATTATTTGGAGAAATATAAAAAAATTATTGATTCACAATTTTATTAATGCAACATAAATTAGGTTATATAAATTTAATTTTTTTTGTTAAAAGTAAAATAAATCACAATAATAATCAAATTAAAATATATCTGAAAGATTTAGGAGTATATTACCCCTAATTAATTATTGTATATATAAGATTTAGGGGTATATATAAGAAAATTAATAATATTTAATAAAAAAAGGTAAAATAGACATTTATGACATGTCTACTTCGCCTTATTCAACCGTAATTTTACTATATCACTCCTAATTAATTATTATAAGTCATTTAGGTATTAAAAATTTAATACTCCCTCCATCCCAAATTATGTGTCGCCATTTTCTTTTTGGTCCGTCCCAAAAAGAATGTCGCATTTCCTTATTTGATAAGTTTTTAAAAACACAATTACGATTTTACCCTTAGTGGTCCCACTTGATTTTAAATACTATTACTCTTTTCTTTAAGAAGGGTAAGTTTGCAACTTTAACAAAGTCAATACTTATTTCTTAAATATAGTGTCCAGTCAAATGGCGACACATAATTTGAGACGGAGAGAGTAATATTTAATAAAAATAAAATTGATATAAAATAATAAATTAATTTTTGATGTTTTAAATTAACATGTCATCTTATATGAGACTCATTTAATTTTTTTTAACAAATATTTTCTTATAGTAATTTTGCTATATCACTTCTAATTAGATATTACAAGTCATTTAGAACATATTTGCTTCGCTACTTCAATCATAAAATTTGGTTGACTCTCAACAACAACAACAACAACAACCCAATTTGGTTGACTCTCGAATGTCAAAAATGTTTGTTTTATTTTTTTATTAAATATTATTATTTTTTAATACGTAAATGACTTATAATAATTAATTAGAGATGATACATTAAAATTACGATTGAAGCAGCTAAAAAAAATCTCGAATAATAATAAGTGGAACTTTGAGGAACTTAGTAGTCATTTTGAAAACTATCCTTTTATTAAATATTATTAATATTATAATACTTAAATGAAATAATTTATAATAACATGTTTTGAGATTTAATACTTTGTTTATTTTAATTTATTTACTTTATTTTCGTAAAATATTATATATCTAAAAATTATGCAAAAATAATAATTATAAGTCATAACTATTAACATCTTATAATATTTTAAAAACATATAGTAAAAAAGATGATTGACTTTTGAAATTCTAATGGTGTCATATAAGTTGCGATAAAGCGAGTAAAATAAATTATTTGAAATTATATTAAAATTACAAAGATTAACAACTTAAAATATTTAAAAAAAATATATTAGTAAAAAAAATTTGATTGACTCACTAAATTTTTAAATTGGGACAAAGCAAGTAAAATAAATTACTAAATTACATAAAAGATATTATAAATTATGATGATTAACAACTTAAATTATTTAAAATTTTCTATTAATAAAAGTTTAATTGACACTCCAAATGTTATTTGTGCTACATAAATTAAAATAACGTAAATAACATATGTTGGGCCTGTACTGGCACGGACTAGTGTATCTAGTTAACTGATATACTACTAGATATTTATTACTCTTTATTATGATTTTCAACCTACATATTTTTTTTTTATCTAAAATTATGTTTTTAATAAGCTAAAAATATGACGTGTTCTATCTAATCATCTCTGTTAGTTCCTCTTCGCCTAGCTATACCTCTCTTAAAATCTGCTATGATCGATCTTACACATTGTTACTGATGCATCCGAGCACCTTATCTTTATATGTTTAAATTAAATTGTCTCTATCTCACTTTTTCTACTTTATCCGTCATTCATCTTATCTTATATAAATTTATTTCTAATCTTATCTTTCTAAGTATATGCTGGCACATTCATTTGAGTGTCTTCATTTTTATTATCTTTATTTCGTATATATATGGCGTTCTTGATTGATTAATATTCTGCCTCATAAAATAATAATGATCTAACATTCACTCTATAAAATTTACATTCAAGTTTTGGTGACATTTTTATCATGCAGGGTTACGTGAGTCCTCATTTCAATCATTCTATTCTAATACATTGTGCAAGATCATTGTCAATCTATTTTTTTTAAGAAGAATAGAATTAAAATACTTAAAACTTTCTTTTAGATATAATTTGTACATCAATTTTTTTATATTTTCACCTCCACCTCATGCATTACGTCACTCTTGAATTCTGAACTTAAACCCTGAATCTTGAACCTTAAATCCTAAATTCTGAACCTTGAACCCTAACTTTTTTTTTTTTGATTTCCCAAGATATCCTAGCTCAACAGGTCAAGGACTAATCTTTCGCAGATCTAAGCTCCATTTAAGAATTTGTTGCTGACCAATTGATTGCTACATACACAAGGTAAAAATCAAACCCCCGACACTTGCTTAAACAACCTAGTGAGCTGATCACTAGTCCAACCAACCTTGGTTGAACCCTAACTTACAATAACACTCTAGCTATATTTTTATCTCATTTTACCCGTAGGTTGGGGTAAAATTTTGCAGGTGGAAAGACACGTGTCAAGCAATTAAGTAGTCTTACTACACATGTCATCTCTGTTGTAAGACAAACAAAGTATGACATGTACAACAAATTCCAAGTACGTGTCTGATCTATAACATGTCTCATTTCTCTTAGGGATATAATTTAAAAAATACTTTGCCCTTTTTATGTCTGATATATATAATTCTCTAGGTTTATTTATGTCATTTGCAAGTTTGGTTATTTTGATTAAGTTTGAAGGTTAGGTTTCTCTGTGTGTGTGTGTGTTTGGCTTCTGAAATTCAAAGTAGAGACAGTGACAAAATCTTGAAAATGAATAAGGTTTGTACTAGCCTTCTAACTTTAATTTATTTTTTCAACTCTAAATTGTATTCCCTTTCGTTTCATTTTACTTATGAATATATTAAAAATAGTTAGTTCAATTTACTTGGCAATTTGATCAAGTGAATTTTATTATTTTTTTAATTTTATTTTTAGTATTAAATAATTATATAAAGTATTTCCTTCGTTTTATTATCTAATATATTTTTCAAAATATTAAATTCATTATTTTTAAAAGATAATATAATAACATTATGCCTCTCATTTACTGTTTTAATTTCTGAATCCTTGTGTCAATGGAAAATTGGATTAGTCGAAAAGGTGGACGCTGAGGGAGTAATAATAGTCAAATTTAAAGTTTTAAAACATCATTAATTTAGAGTTAATTTAATAACATATACTTGGATTAAAGTTTTCTTTAGGGGGTGTTAAGACAAGGGCCAAATAAAATGAAACATTTTTGTTGAAGAAATACTTGAGGAAGTCCTCAATTTTGTTAAGACTTCTGTTTGGTCCTTTTTATCATGCATGACCTTTAGGATATGAAACATTTATGACTAGTTTTCTACTTTTTTTTTCTTGGTGAAAATAGGAGCAACTATTGTGGGCCATTGACTTCCAATTACTTTTCAAATTATAACAATAGAAATGTAACAAAATCTACCAAATAAGGTAAAAAGCATTATAAATTCTCCGACTTTGCTTTTCAACTAAGTTTTTTTTAAAAAATACCGTAAATAAGGTAACCGAAAAAATAACACATTTATTTGATATTGTTTTCTATTTTTAGATTTAATTTATTTAATTGAATTGACATTAATTTTTGATACTTTTGAGGAGAAACCACCTTTAATGGTAGTAGATGCAAACCACATCATATACAAATTTCATACACAATAAAATTATTGATATACAAATTTCTATATAGATTAGACACCATAAAATTATTAATACATAAATTTCTATACATTTTAGACGCCATAAAATTATTGATACATCAATTTCTATATAGTTCAGACACCATAAAATTGTTATTATTGATATACCAATTTAATGCCACATATGCAAAAAAAAAAAAAAAAAGAAGTTTAAAATATTATGTTATGGGTTTAACGGTTCAGATGACAAAAAGGTAGGTAGAAGTGGTTATTTACAAATTAGGACAAGTACAAGGATCCACTGTATCATTTCTTTTGAATGCGAAATGTTGTAAGATTACTAGTTGTGAAAATAAGATAGGGTACTTGAGAGTTGATAGTTTACGCTGATTGGGAGGGGCGGAACGGAAAATTATACTATTTAAACATGGTTAAATTTTATTTTTTTTTAATGTATATATAGGTGATGTTAACCCCCTTCGGCTTGTTCGGCGTGCTTAATTTTTCGACTCTGAACCCTCCTGGCTTCTCCACTGCTGATTGGGTGTAACAATATATCTAGTGTAGTCTCACAAGTACCAAGTAGAGTATGAGGAGTGAGAGCATAGGTGGGGTCTGGGAAGGTGGAGTGTCCCTCCTATTTTTGTGGGGACGAGATAGAAAAGTTGCTTCAGATGGACCTCGACTCGAGAAAATCGTTTTTCAGAATTTCAGAGAAGAAACTGGTTTGAATAAAATGCAATAGCAAAAAGTTATGATGGAAATATTGAAGAAAAATATTAAGGATAATCAGAGTGAAAAAATAACTACGTTAATAATAAAATTGAAGCATAAGATGACTAGGAGGAGTTAGCTCGGATGGTATACACCTCTCAGTTCCACCCCGAGGTTGTAAGTTCGAGTCAGTTGACAACATTTGGATGTGGTCTTCAGTTGACAACATTTGGATGTGGTCTTACATTGCAGGCTTTTAATTTAGTATTATATGTGGTTATTGTATTTTGTTAAAAAATAAAATAAATTTGTGAAGGTTCATGAGAAAAGGTCTCACACTCATGCAAGTGATGAGGAGAAGAAAGTTAATACAAGAAAGCACAAGGCGGAGGCGGAACAAGAGCCAAAGAAGCAGAAAATCGATGAAGGTGGCGGCGATGATAATGGCCAGGCGACGAATGCAAATTCGCATGTTGCAGATGTGGCAGCCGAATTCGAGAAGTTTTGTAGAGCAACAAGAGAACATCTCTCCATCAAACAAATGCGCGAAATTCTCGAAGCCAATGTCAGGGATTCTTCCATAGCTGATGAGGCTGTTGTTCCTAGATGGTTTGTCAAATTAATTATCTGTTCCAAGGTCTTTTTATTTGTTAATAATATGCTTTCTTTTAAGTGCTTTAATTTATATATGCATTGGTACAGGCTAATTACCGTAATTTTGGTTAAATCCTTAACACTATCAGCAGCGTGTTAGCTTCGTTTTACGTGTTACTTCCTCTGTCCCGATTTACGTGGTATACTTTTTCAGTCTATCCTAACTTGGAATTTTGATTTTGTTCAAAATATTCATAGTCACATAAATGTCCTATGTCCTATGTTTAGACCACAATTATGTCTTTCCAGAGGTGGAGCCAGGATTTCAACTAAAGTAATTCAATATTCAAAGAAACTTAGTCGAAGGGGGTTCAATACCTACTGTAACCACATAAAAAATAGGGGGTTCGGCCGAACCCCCTGAACATGGCTGGCTCTGCCTCAGTGTCTTTCTTAAACTCCGTGCTGAAAACTGTCACGTGTATTGGGATGGAGGGATGGGATGGGGCTGGGAGTATGGAAGCTTAATTACCATAATTTTCATGACACCTAATCATTCTGTTACGAGTTTGAATTTGATATAAATTTATATTTGTGGGAATTATCATTAATAGGATTTCGGTTTACATGTTCTTATAATAAGATTTTAAGTGAATTAGACACGTTACGCACAGTTCTATCTGTTACAACAGTTTGGTTATGATATGTTTTGTTACTGAAAGTATGCTTATCGGGGAAAATGTTATTTGAAGTGACCTGATATATAATTCCAAAAAAAAAAGTAAAAATTAGATGTTACAAAATGAAAACTGGACTATCCGTAATTCTGAAAACTAGACTATCCGTGTTTTTAGAAGTTAAAATGCTCAATTTTGATCGACTATTAGACAGTTGCTGCATTTAATCATCGTGCATTCTACATTTTTGCTCTTTCTGTATAGCCAAGACATACTATTCTATGGTCCGCTCGGCGATTGTCCGGTTTGTGGTGGCACGTTAGAGTTTTCTGATGACGGCTATCACTGCCAAGGAGCGTATAGTGAGTGGTCCAGTTGTGTTTTCAGCACTAGGTCTCCACCAAGAAAAGAAGAGCCTCTAAATATACCTGAATCTATCGTGAAAACTTCCATCTACGATGTAATGTGCCAAACTCTTCTTTACGTAACTTGCTGTATAATCCGGTACGTCAATGTAAATTAACTGTGCATGATTGTTAATATGACAGATGATTGAGAAACATAGAAACCCGAAAAGTCGCCCCAAGCGAGAAATATCTGCATCAGATAAACCGTTTGCAGGAATGATGATTTCTCTTTCAGGCCGTCTTTCTCGAACCCATGTATGATACGTTATTCCCATATATGAATGTTACTTCTCAAGTGCATTGGATTATCATTTGGGTATGACGGAAAGACCTTTTCTATATAGCAATATTGGAAGAAGAAGATTGAGAAAAATGGAGGGGAAGTGGCTAATTCTGTTATTGGTAACGATCCAAATCTTATGTGAATTTGATGCAATGATTTTATTCATACCTTGTAACTGAAAAATGGCTTCCTTTCGGCAGGGGCAACTTGCCTTGTGGTTTCTCCCTCTGAGCGAGACCGCGGTGGTTCCTCTAAAGTAGCTGAAGCAGTGTATGTACATGAATTTTGCACAAATTTGATTAATTTAGCATTTGTATCTTACGGCTAGGTGATGTTCCTCAGGGAGAGAGAAATCCCGGTAGTAAGGGAGGTTTGGCTGGCCGATAGCATCGAGAAAAGAAAAGCTCAAGCGTTAGATGCATATGATATTGCCAGTGATATTGCAGTAGAGGGAAAAGGTGTTGCACTAAACCAGCAAGATTCCACTGTCGTAGCACTTGAAACCTTAACAGCTGAGGTATTGCAAGCTTTTGAGTTCAATGATTTGGTGTCGATGTAGTTCCTCCGTTGAATTTTGATACAAACTCTATTCGTTTTCCAAAATTGGTTTAACATGGACAGTTCCCTTTTCTTGGTTGTAGCTTAAAGTTTTTGGAAAGAGGGGCGTGCATGTCGACAGTAAGCTGCAGGATGAAGGTGGAAAAATTTTAGAGAAAGATGGCTTATTGTACAATTGTGCTCTCACCCTATGTGATCAAGGGAGGAACCTGAACGAGTATGGCTCGAGAACTAATATTTTCGTTTGCAAGTTTTTCATAATTTCAATGAAGTAACCAATAGAATGTTTAAAATGGTGTAGCTTCTGCATTATGCAACTTATTGTGGCGCGAGAGAACCACTTGTACCTTTATTACAAGAAGGGAAAAATTGGTGACAGCCTCAGAGCAGATGACAAGCTGGAGGAATGGGAAAATGTGAACGATGCTATTAGAGAATTCGCAAAGCTCTTTGAAGAACTGACGGGAGGTCAGTTCGAACTCTGGGAAAGAGAGAAGAAGATTCAGAAGAAAAAATTGAAGTTCTTCCCTATTGATATTGTGTGTGCTCTCTTAGTTTCCTGGAATCAAATATATTTGGTGTTTCGGTTATTCCTGTTAAACATAAAGATGTGGTGAATTTGTAGGATGATGGTGTTGAAGTAAGGAGCGGTGGGCTAGGCCTTAGGCAACACGGGGTTGCAGCTGCACATAGTAAGCTTGATCCGAAGGTAGCAAATTTTGTGAAAGTCCTTTGCAGCCAGGAGATTTACCGGTAATGTTCTTCAAGACCTACTCTTTTGTCGTTTGATTATACGTGTACGTGACAGTGCTATTATCTTCTGAATGAAGGTATGCTCTAGTGGAGATGGGATATGATTCACCTGAGGTTCCTATCGGGATGGTTACTGATCTTCATTTGAAAAGATGTTAGTCTCTCTCTTTTGTGAATTCTCCGTTGGCGTTTAACATTCTAGGAAACCTACTTTTTAACTACACAGGTGAGGAGACCCTCCAACAATTTGCGGAGAAACTGAAATATTCGACGGAGACGGGGATCCAAGCAGATGCCCTTTGGGCGGATTTCACCCAAAGATGGTTCACTCTCATACCGACTACAAGGCCCTTCCCGTTTAGAGACTATGAAGAACTTGCAGACCATGTAAACTGCATATCTGTCGATAGTTCCTCTCAGAGACTTGTCAGCTGATAATAAATTGATGTGTTTCTCGTGTTATGAAAATTTAGGGTGCGTATGCGTGTGAAGCTATTCGAGATATCAAT
This sequence comes from Capsicum annuum, assembly GCF_002878395.1. Lineage (NCBI taxonomy): Eukaryota > Viridiplantae > Streptophyta > Magnoliopsida > Solanales > Solanaceae > Capsicum > Capsicum annuum. Next base: position 229,750,557 of record NC_061121.1, on the reverse strand, counting down.
ACTGCCTCCCGTCTTATAGAAGACATGTCGGGCTCAACGTTGGATGATCCTCTCTTTGACCGCTATGTCAAGCTATATTGTTCTATTTCACCCCTAGAGAAAGAGGAAGATGATTACAAAATGATACTGAAGTACCTGGAGAAAACTTATGATCCTGTGACAATCGGTGATATCGTAAGATAACTTCACTAAGTCTCCGAAAGTTGAGTTTCCTTTTGGAATGTGTAGCCTTTATCTAAGTTGAAGTTACCTGTTTTCTTTAGAGCTACGGTGTATCGGTTGATAATATATTTGCTCTTGAAGCAAGTGCGTGCCCCTCTCTTGATGACATCAAGAAATTGCCCAACAAGGTTCTGTTGTGGTGTGGTAAGTAATTGGTAGCCAAGATTCAATATTATTAGCTGTTGCATTTTTTTGCCTGTCTAGGAAGAATATTGTTGACGAACGAATGGATCCGACTTTAAGATAACAATACATACATTACTTGCAACAATACATACATTACTTAACTCTTTGCTAACAGGAACTAGGAGTTCAAACCTATTGAGGCACTTGCAGATGGGGTTCTTGCCTTCAACTTGTTCACTTCCTGTACCAGGATACATGGTATGCCAGGGCATGTCATATTTGCCTTTTTGAAGAAACGGCATCGTGTTATTTCTATTCTCTCTTTCCTTTTGCGGAGAGTGTACGTTCTTTGGGGTTTAATGTTTTGTTTTTGCAGTTTGGAAGAGCTATCGTTTGTTCAGACGCTGCAGCAGAAGCAGCCAGATATGGATTCACAGCTGTAGATAGGCCAGAAGGTTTCTTGATTTTGGCTGTTGCTGCACTAGGAGAAGAAATCCAGGAGTTCTCTAGTCCACCCGAGGTACTATAGAAAATTACACTAACTGATTTTATATTTTCTGTAGCTGAACTTCCTCATCGATGAGGATCTTAGTATTGAGACTAGTCGAATTGGCAGAAAGTACCTATTGTCGGCCGCACTTCCTATCATCTCGTGTCTTACCTATTGTCGGCCACACTTCCTATCATCCCGTGTCTTAGGCTCTTACGATAAGGATCTTAGTATTGAAACTAGTTGAGTTGACAGAGTACACTAGTCGAATTGGCAGAAAGTACCTATTGTCGGCCGCACTTCCTATCCGTGTCTTAGGCTCTTGCGGTTAGGATCTTAGTATTGAAACTGGTCGAGTTGGCAGAAAGTACCCATTGTCGGTTGCTTTCCTATCATCCCGTGTGTTAGGATCTTGGCCAACTCTTTTCCCGTCTCGTTATCTCTCCTTTGGCTTGTCTTAGGCTTTTAGCCGAGTCCTTCGTCTTTGTATCTCTCTACTTCGATGCGTGACAGCTACTTATACGTGCCAAAGTGACTTGAATCACATGCAAAGGGTGCCCAAACTTGCTTGGTCTACTTCCAAAAGAAATCTGGAGCAAGTTGGGCTGCGGTATAATAGAGCTTTAGACTCCAGATTGGCTCGGGCCTGGAGCAAGTTGGGCTGTGGTATAATGGAGCTTTAGACTCCAGATTGGCTCGGGCCTGGAGCAAGTTGGGCTGCGGTATAGAGCTGTAACCGCTGTTGGGGTGTCGAGAGGACAAAAAAGAGGTCTAAAGCTAATGTTAACGTCTAATTTGCATTGACGCAGGACTCAAAATCTCTTGAGGAGAAGAAAATTGGAGCTAAAGGTTTAGGCAAGAAGAAAACGGACGAGTCGGAGCATTTTGTATGGAAAGATGACATTAAAGTACCTTGTGGCAAGCTGATTCCATCAGAGCACAAGGATAGCCCTCTCGAGTACAATGAGTATGCTGTATATGATCCACAACAGGTACTTATAATACGAAATGGTTGAAGATAGTCCGTATACAGTGTTACTGATGTTTTGTTTTATTGCGTAGGTAAGCATAAGGTTCTTGGTGGCGGTGAAATTCGAGGAACAGGACGTGGAGTATGATACCGTCGAGCCGGAGATGGTGCAGCCCGAGGCATAAACCGACGTATGGAAGAAGTAAAGAGCAAGAGAAGGATTGTACGTGGACATTTTGCCTATTTCTCTAATCAGAGACTTCATGGGATTTCGTAGTAATTTTGGTCATATGGAAACTGGCTTGGTTAAACCATATGAATGGTTGGGCAGAAAGTTTGTTTTTGTAGTGGTGGATGTTTGGTTCTTGATCCTGTTTATATGGCTGCAGGGCAAACTTTTGTGTGTATATATGCAACTAAGTGCTGCAGTATATGCTATGTGGATTGATGTGTTATGTTTCTAGATCAACTTAATTCTCTAGTTTTCTTGTGATTTATTATTTGCATTGATTTTGAAAAATCATGTGCGTGGTTCAGTCCTTTCTCGGATCCCATATATAACGGCAGGGCATCCCATATATAATGGGAGTTTTAGTGATTGGTATATAATAAGGAAATAAATCTTAGCTTTGGCTTGCCAAGATTTGGATTCTCATCTTTATTTAGGTGATTAGATGTGTATTGTCAAAGTGGAGTAATTACTGGTCAGCTAATGCCAATTTTGAGTATTCATTTATATATTATGATAATTATAAAAGTTCTATGGTGTCATACCACAATAAGATTAAAGGACTTGTTTGGTTGAAAAACGAGTAATTCAGATTAGTTATTTGGAAATCAGTTATTTGGGATTATTAATTTACTCTCGGGATAAAAATACTATTGTAATTTTGAAATAATTAATTTTAAGATAAGTTACTCGGAAAAAGGTATTAAAATTACTTCAAATTATATTTGAAAGGTGGAAGTCATATTCAAGCTATGACGTCTTATATGACGTCTTATTAAACTCTTATACATTGTTGTTGAATGTATTGAAAATTAATTATCTATCTATGATTTAAAATTGAAAAAATATATTGGGAGTTAATTATGTATTTTTACAGAAAAAAATATTTGTTGAATGTATTATGTATTTCAACACATATAATATTAAAAAAGATATCTAGAGGGTTAATTATATATCTTTACCAAGCAAAAATAATGTATTTTCAAGAAATTTATTAAAAGCTAATTATATATCTCGATATATTCAAATGAAAAATTAGTTATGCCATTACTGATTATCTTTTGTTCCTATGTAACTACTAAACTAGTATAGTATTCGCGCGATGCGCGAAAGTTATTATTAGTTGATTGATTATGAATTTAAATCATTTTATCAATGATTCAAATTAAAAGAAGCCATCACTGCTTTAAAATTTTACTATTCATTAGTAAATTTATAATTTTTAATAAATTTTATGACCATTTAAAAATCATTAACCTTATCTACAAAGTAATCATACATTTTATGTTGAGGTGATAATTACTTGTCCACTAAGGCCAAAATTGAATATTCATTTGTATATTATGATAATTTTAAAAGTTCTATGGTGTCATACCACAATAAGAACAAAGGACTTGTTTGGTTGAAAAACGAGTAATTCAGATTAGTTATTTTGAAATAAATTATTCAGGAATTATTAATTTACTCTTAGGATAAAAGTAATATTGTAATTTTGAAATAATTAATTTTAAGATAAGTTACTCGGAAAAGGTATTAAAATTACTTCAAATTATATTGAGTAAATGTACGATTTGTACTTTGAACTATAAACAAAATTGTTGAGATATTCCAACTTAAAAGGGGTTCTATTATCTCCTGGGCTAATTAAAATCATATTTTTGGTAATCTAAGTATCTATGTGGCACATACGTGTGTCTTTGTTGACGTTCAGTATGTTGATTCACGCAGTGTGCCACGTAGGTATTAAGGTTATCAAAAATATGATTTTAATTAGTCCAGAGGTAATAGGACCCCCTTTAAGTTGGAGTGTGTCTCATCAATTTCGTTTATAAGTCAGGGTGGAAATAGTACATTTTCTCAATTATATTTGAAAAGTCGAAGGCACATTCAAACTATGACGTCCTATACTCCTATTACACACCTACACATTGTTGTTGAATGTATCGAAAATTAATTATGTATTTTGATAGATTTAAAATTGAAAAAAAAAAATATATTGAGAGGTAATTATAAATATTTATTAGATGTATTATGTATTTCGACAGACACAAAACTAAAAAAGATATTTAGAGGGTTAATTATATATCTTTATCAAGTTAAAAAAAATTATATCTTCATGAAATGTATTAAAAGCTAATTATATATTTCAACAAATTTAAATAGGAATTTCAGTAATCAGTAATCTATATCTATAATATATTAAAAATGTGAAGATTTTGTTGGTAGTGACCCAGATTTTCAAGTATATAAAAAAACATGGATCCAACAGATTTATTCATTACATAAACAACCATATATGCCTTATATGCTTTTTACTAGAGCTTTAAAAGCATTAGGTCTACTACATTACTAAACTTATTTTCGAAACATAAAGATAGGCCTTAACAAGTAGAAAGTAACTATTTTGAGAATTTTTTTTTCTAGTGATTTTTCGGTACCCCGAAGGTGGCAACCCGCACAACGAGTTCTTCCTTCTCCGTCTGTAGCGCTTGCAACTTCCTCTCTAAATCTTATGTAAGTGATTTGAATTTTTTATCCTTCATTAAAAGATTCTTCTTTAGACAAAATTGTCTTTTCACTATTTTTAATTTATTATTTAATTATTTTTTATTATATTAACTAGACTTCCTAAAATATATGAGATTCCTAAAATATATGATAGGAAAATTAATTAATATTTTTCTCTATTAATGAAATACTTCTATAAATACTGAGATGTGCGTTAAACTAAAGAACAAATCGGTTTGTGTATTGAGAGAATATGATTGATGCTCATCTAATTTGATTCGATTACATGTCTAGATTGGTGGATGCTTGACTTCTAACCCTCAACTTATTCATTATTTTTATCAGCATAATAGAATTCAACATGTGTATATATATATATATATCTTCTTTGTTTTCATTCAAAATCATTCTTTAAGTAAAATTTTCGCTCAGATAAAAATTAGTTGGATCAAAATCGAAACTTTGTGATCATTATTATATTATTTTTTTTATAGTTTACAGGTCGTAGATGAATGTCGGTTGGCTTTGAAAAATTTATTGTGCAAAGATTGAATTTAATTGTATTATTTTAATATCTTTATTATCTCTTATTGTTTTATTTTAATTTACAGATGATAAATGAATGTGAGTTGACTTTAAAAATTTTTTTTTTAGGTTAAGGTTATGTTTAATTATATTATCGTAATATCTCTATTAATTTATTATTTTATGATAGTTTACAATTCGAGGTACACGAACAAGTCGCGTTATGCAGTAATTATGCCATTACTGATTATCTCTAATTCCTATGCACTAATGTTGTTTCCTTAAAAGGTAGCCATCCAAAAAATTAATGCTCAAAATCTTCAAAAATATTCCTTACAACACTCCTCATAGCATTTTTTTTGCTAAAAACCATCTTTCTTCAAAAATATCCAATGGATTTTTTCTTTAAAAATCAACTTTTTCCAACACCCTTTTGAGTTTTAAGCAAATCCCATAAATTTCCTTGGTTAAATTTGTGGTCTTTTGGACACCCTTTTGAGTTTTTGATCAGAACCTATAAATTTTCTTGGTTAAATTTAGAGAAAATACATAAATTCCCTTCGATGTTGGCTGACTTTTTCGAAAAAACATGTAAACTATACTTTCGATCTATTACTCTACGAATCTTACTTAAGTCATTGCAAATATATCATTTTTTTGCTGAATTTGAAGAGAAAATTTAGCTATTAAGCCTCTTTAAGTTTCTAATTAGCAAAATATTCAACCCTAATGGCCTACTTTTATTTTTTATTTACATCTGTCGGATTGATAATTAATCTGTCTATATACCTCTGTCGAACAGATAATAAATCTATAGAATTAATAATTAATTTGCCTATATCTCACTGAATTAAAAAAATTTATGATTCATTTAATTAAAAAATAGATTTAAAAGATTTATTTAACAAAGAGTTCGAATTGCAGTCACAAAAAAAGGGTAAATGCATGCATCAATTGAATGCTACCATACGTAAATACATTTAATTTCATATTTTATTTGTATTTTTTAATAAAATTTCCCTTTTTATTTGTCTTCCAATACCATTGTCTTCTTCAACGACTGAAGTTTTTCTTTTTTCTTGAAATAATTATTTAATTATTTTTATTAAGAATCATAAAACTCTGTTAATGAAGTTTTATGATTCAAGTCATTAAAGCTCCATTAATGAATATGATTCAAGCATAAAACTTCATTAAAGCTCCATTAATAAAATTTTATGATTCAAGTAGAACGGTGTTAAAGAAGACAATGGAGCTTTAATGGTGTTTCAAAAATGGAGCTTCAAAAAATAGTTTTAATGGAGAGCTTTTCTACTTTATGGTCCTCCTGGTACAGGGAAGTCTTACTTGGCCAAAGCTGTTGCTAGTGAAGCAGAATCCACTTTCTTTTAGGTATTTGTCCTCCTACATGCAATTGTGTTTGTTTATGATGTTGTCCATTTTACTGCAAATTGGAGCTATTAACTTCAGTATCATCTGATTCACTGCAGCTTTTATTTTGAAAAAAAACAAAGACTCCAGTTAAATCATCAGTCATTACTTGAAAAATAGATCTTGAGCAAAACGAGAATCTGCATAGCATCCCTAAAGATTATAAATGAAAACTGTAGAATATTAATACTTAGAAGAAGTCGGGGGAGAAGATCCAACTCCAATTGATTTCTGCCAGTTTGTTTGTTAGGTTCTGTATTTTATTTCATGTATAGATTCTTTTTGGCCTTTCTTTCTCATAACTTATTATCTGTATAGTTCGATTTCAAAAAAAAAAAAAAAAACTATGATATGTACTTCACATGAGGTAGTGGTGTGGTCTGCGTACACTTTACGTGGGAATACACTGGGTATGCTGTTGTTGTAACTGTATAGTCTGTATGACCTTTCTTTGTCATAATTTTTGTTGATTATCTTTTTCGCATAAATGATATTTTAATGTAATCTGGTGCTTGAGTCAAGAATCAGTAGTAGTAAGGAACATAAAGCGCTGAATCCCTAAATACAGAATGTAGTTAAATATCCAAGTCGACTAGGGATTTTTACATTGACTGAGCCTTTGTGCGGACTTAGATGATGTAAGCCTCTTATACGCTCAATACATTCAGAATGTTTGTGTTCTATTTGAATCTTAATTATCCTGCTAATTTATCATCTTGGTGATGATCCATGAGTTAAGGGCCTTGTAGTTTCATGGGTGTTGCTCCTTTTTTGTTGTGGGAGTTGCTTGTGTGCACATAAATTGAAGTATTTGTATTAGCTTTATTTTTATTGACGCTTTATGATTCTTTGGATATATACTTCCCATGACGTTCTTTTCCTCCAGAGATGTAATATCTGGATTCTTCCCCTTGGTGGTGTGTCACTTGCAGATCTATATATCTAGGACGGAACGTGATGTTGGAATTAGTTGATAAACATTCTATGATTCCAAGGGTGTTTAATATTTTGTTTGGTACCAATTCTATAGAGCACCTGTGCCATAGAGGAACACATCCGGCTTTAGTCATTATATCAATGGCTTTGCATGTGCATCTTGGGAAGTATTCAATATGTGAAGGCTATTGTTTAGCATATGGGGGGATGACCAATGAGCCTTTTTTTTTCAGTGTCTCAGTTGGTATCTTGATTTAGCTTCTTGAAGAGATCATCTTGTCTATCTCTAGTTTGTTGGACGCATCTCATTCTCTGCCAAAGCAAGTGATGCTAGCCGTTGAATGTTAAGATCAGACCAGTAAATCATGCAATATGTTGATGTAGAAAAGAGTCAACATTGAACTTTTAGCTTAAGGCCTTGACTGTGATTGCAGTCATTTCAATAAAAACTTCAAGCTTACAATAATAAAATATTAGTAGGATTTTACGGGCATGATTCATCAGCTTTGTTTTGTTGCAAACATTTCCAATGGAGGTCGATATGTAGAACTTTTTCTTCGTAGAAGTTATTCTTTTATAGCAGCGCCCCTTCCAAAGAAATTTTTTTAGTCCTATAGGGGTTTATCGGGATGCCTGACATTTCCTTAATAGAGAAAAACCAATCGTTAGCATATGGAATTATTGGTTTGATGCCTTTCTAGAAGCGGAAAATAATATGCATAATGACCCTTTTCCCTGAAGTTTTGCCTGCTTTCCATTATGTGGGCAATGTCGAGATGCTTGATTCCTTGAATGATCCTATACCTGCAAGTATTCTCTTAAAATCTCTCCAGTTCTCAGTGGTAATAAATCTTCCATTTGCACTATTGGTTTCTCTTTTAAACTTGCACATAATCATCTTGGTTGATGCATATAAACATGAGTTGCTTGCATGAATAATATAGTCGGCGTGTATCTGTTCTTTGTTCGGTTATTTTCCCATTTTCAAGAACTGGCGAGTGCCAACTGCTATTTTCATGCAGCGTCTCGTCATCAGACCTTTTATCCAAGTGGATGGGTGAAAGTGAAAAGCTAGTTTCAAACCTTTTCCAAATGGCTCGTGAAAGCGCTCCTTCCATTATATTTGTTGATAAAATTGATTCATTGTGTGGGCAGCGAGGAGAAGGAAACGAGAGTGAAGCTTCTCGACGTATTAAAACAGAACTCCTTGTGCAGATGCAGGTATCATGGCCATGGAGGGATTCCTTGACCTCTCATAGCCAACTCCTACCGATCGGAAAGAAAAGAGGAAGAGTTATTCCCCTGGATAAAGATGTTTTTTCTTATTTAATTTTCTTTTTCAGGGTGTTGGACACAATGATGACAAAGTTCTTGTACTTGCGGCAACAAATACACCCTCTGCCCTAGACCAGGTGAAGAATGATCTGCAGTCTAAAGTTGTGGATCTTAGAAATTTTGTGCTGACGGAAATTGTCCTCTACAGGCTATACATAGAAGATTTGATAAGCGTATCTACATTCCTCTCCCAGATCAGAAGGCACGGCAACATATGTTCAAAGTAAATATCTGTTCTGTGATTTTCTTTGAAAGTGAAATTCAAGGAAATATACTGCAAGTTGACTTGTGAGAGCTAGAGTTATTTAGATTGTCTTATTACACTTGCAGGTTCATTTAGGTGATAACCCCCCATAACTTGAGCGAGAGCGACTTTGAAGACCTGGGCTGTAAGACAGGTGGTTTTTCCGGTTCAGATATTTCTGTTTGTGTAAGTCTGGAGCCTAATGAGTTTGACTTAGTGCCCAACATGATGTTTTCCAGTTTGTTGTTTGGGAAGAGACCTTTCTCGAACACCAATCCCATGTGGCACCAGCTAATCACTGAAGAGAAAAAAGGGGGCAATTCCTTTCTGTTCTCCTAATATATTTATGTACTTACTTTCTTGGACAACTATGCAGGAGCTTGCTGCTAAAGGACTCGCAGCCCAGGTAGATTTTGGGGATACATTTATAGTTTGAGATCATTGCCATTATTAGTTTTTCATTTGGCCGCTAAACTGAATCTTATACTTATATCGAGTTTTAGCTGGAATATATTGGGGCCGGGTTCTATAACTGCATGTCTGGAGACTTGACTTCTTTCGAGTCACTAGTAATACTGTAATTCAATGTGACTCTAGTGTAAAGCTTTGTGCATCATACGGTTATGTTGCAATAAATGTAAGAAAGAGATTGTGCCTGTACTGAACCACATCGTCCTACTTGTGAATTCTGAATAGCTTGATTACCCAAAAAAAAGGGGAAGAATTAGTTGCTACTATTAGAATTAAACAACATACAGTGTAATCCCGCAAGTGTGGTCTGAGGAGTGTAGAGTGTACACAAACCTTACCCCTACCTACAAGGTAGGGAGGCTGTTTCCCGTAAACCCTCTACTCAGTAGCTGATATTAGAATCACCTAGTAATGTTTTTGTCTGAAGTTCTGATATGTCATTGGATAAATTGTCCTCTTATCTGGCGGGACTAGTTAAACAGCTCGCTGATTAATGCCTTTGCAGATCATCCCGCCACCTATTACAAAGACGGACTTTGATAAGGTTCTTGCTCGTCAAAGGCCAACAGTAAGTAAATCCGACCTTGAAGTGCACGACAGATTCACAAAGGAGTTTGGAGAAGAAGGTTGAAGAAATTGATTTATCGCCGGTAACTGCTATCCCTAGAGTTGCCATCATTTGTATTCTTTCTTCCCTTTGCTTATCTGAAAAATCGCGATATTCAAAGACTCTTTGAATGGGAGGTTGACATTGTTTACCTTCTTGGATTGTGTTAGTCTTGGCTTTGCATGTATTTATCAATGTCAAGACACAACATTTGCTAGTATCTTTGTTGTATTCCTCTTGCAATTCTATTTGTAATCATTTCATGAGCATTCTTACTTACATTCTGAAGTTACCTCAAGGTGATGACTAAGAAGTAAAACACCAGTGTACTCAAAAGTTCATGAGCATTCTTACTTACATTCTGAAGTTACCTCAAGGTGATGACTAAGAAGTAAAACACCAGTGTACTCAAAAGTTCATGACTGGTGCAGGCTACATCAGCTCACATGTGCGTTCCCGCGGGCCACCTCCAATTCCGTATTCCATGTGAGTTTGTTGACTTCAATTAAACCAGACCACCCCGGGGAGTAATGTGCCTGTGAGGGTGCCACCAAATGTTGTAGATAAACCTACTAAAGAAGAACTTCAGCATCCTCCACTGCATGAATTTCTTGGGAAACGAAGTCATAGGCATTTAGGTTCAGGGCTAGGCTGACTACTTCCTCATCGATATACCGACGTTGGGTGTGAAACATATATCTTACATTATACACAAATCATATTGATCTAATCATTCCATCAATGTTATTCAATCCCAAGTGTAAATTCAAAATCCTCTTATCAAGTTGTGATAGCATTCTTATTTGTAGCTTCCTAGGGGTCTGATATCAAAGTTCTTTAAAATTCCTTTATCTAGAGGAGGTAAGTGCAGATAGAGAAATTGTTACTGAAATGTGTAGTTGAAATTTGTGGAATCCACACAGAAATGAGTTTACATTGTCATGCATAGTTGGACAGATAAAGTCTTGGAGTAACCGGTAAAGTTCGCTGTCATGTGACCAAGAGGTCACGGGTTCAAGCTGTGGAAACCTATGTTGCTCGGACTCTTCGAAAATGTCGGCGATTGCATGTCAAATTCTCCAAAAGTGGTGTATTTTTGGAGAATCTGACATATTCTCCAAAAGTGGTGTATTTTTGGAGAATCTGACATGGTGCATCATTGAAAGTGAAGAGTCCGTGCAACTTAGGTGGAAATAGCCTTCGATAGAAATGCAAGGTAAGACTGCGTACAATAGACCCCTTGTGTTCTGGCTGCGTTCGAATGACTACCTACCCTTCTTTCATTTTATTATTTATTAAAATTCTCAAATTAACTTGAATTTATTTTTCTATCGTCGTATTAAATAACTCCATAGAGTAATAATAATAGCCAGACTTAGAATTTCAAACCATCATTAATAAAGTTGATCTAATTAAAGCTTTCTGATATCAAGTCTGATGCTAGGCATCTACTATTCCAGTTATATTTTCGTCGTCTTTGCAGCGGCTTCCTTGGGGTAACCGGTAAAAGTTGTTTTCCTGTGATCGGGAGGTCACGGGTTCAAGCAATGCAAGTCAAGGTTGCGTACAATAGATTCTTGTGGTCGGGCCCTTCCCCGAACCCTGCGCGCATAGCGGGAACTTTAGTGCACCGGACTGCCCTTTTTTGGCAGCTGATTCCTCATAAGCCATTGAATCTGAAGCTTCATGTTACCAGAACCTATAGCAAAAAGAAGAAAACAATGAGGGAGTTGGTAAATTTTCATAAAAGATGAGAAAAAACTGATATACTTCAACACATTGAGCCTGAGATGAAATCGATTCATCAGTTAGATAAACTTCAGTAATGTAGCATGCATAAATAGTGTTAATGGTTCTAACCAGTACATGAATCACTAGCACGACTAAGGATATCGATTTTCTGGACGAGGTTGTTATAGGGTAGCAGCCTAGCAGGAAATCTCCATAGTTTCAGTCGTTTGTCAAAAGGCGTTACTAAATGGTCCTTCCTGGACTCCGAACATTCCCACATGAGTTTGGCATGCTCAAACCTTAGGTTCACATGAAAACATAATCAGAAAGAACGATGAACGAGCTGCTAGTTGGTTATCATCGTTGTCCCAAGATCACTTTTTCTACATAATACAGCATTTGGAGCATCAACACCAGAAAAATCATGTTAAGTAGAATTCCAATAGACATACTTTTTGAGTCTTGGTAAGTGACAAGAGATACTGACCTTCTTTAGCTGCAGGGAAAACACCTAAACCTCCTCTCAAATGAATGCTTTCTATAAGGCAGATCGCGGTCTGTCAACTGCTAATAAAAATCAGCCAAAATGACAGCTTTTCTATCTCTCAATCCGTAAATAAAACCTCTTAGACTCCCCAGATATCTGAAGTTGGAAATTGTTTCTTTCTTCCTCTTGATCATGCACTATCAAAGCTTGCATCCCTGAACATAACAACCATTAGTGATGGTATTATCTGGAGACTGGTAACTAACTGCAACCATTAGGTAATGGAGCCTTTGCTTGTACAGGCACCAACAATGATATGCTTCTATCTATTAGTCATTTCGAAGAGCTTGAGTTCACCAATAATCACCACAAGAGCATAGACCTCCTTTAAAGTGATGGAATCTGTTTGAATCCCTGACGATGATTTCCCTTCCTTCTATCTTCGATATTAGTTTAATCACAGTGTGACAGTCACCACATACTCTGAGATTCTTCACAATCTGAATGGGAATTCCCGGAGATGTGGCAATTAATCCAAAAGCAATAGCTAATCTTTCACTGTGCCGGGAGAGAATGGCTTCTTTATGTTCATCTTCCACGTCATGAAGAACATAATTTGTATCCGGTTGATATCCTGCATCCTTCAATTGACCACTTAACTCATCAAGTTTCATGTATATACTGTCAGATTGGGGATGTGAAACATCACCTGCCATGAATGAGTAGGTCTTGTTCTTAACCTCAATCCAGCTATACCCAATCTCTTTTTTAACTTCTCTCACATCCATTAGTTTCCTTACTTTTGCTCTTTCTTGCCAATCTCCAGTTGCAGCATAGAGATTGGATAGAAGAACGTATGCAGCTGAGTCCTGAGGCTGAAGAGAAATGAGATTCTCAGCCGCAAGTTTCCCAAGTTCTACATTGCGATGAACTCGACTTGCTGCCAGAAGAGTACGCCACACAATTGCACCAGCAGGAAATGGCATTTTATTGATAAGAGCCATGGCTTTATCCAGCATCCCAGCTCGGCTATACAAATCTACCATGCAAGAGTATATCTCCATTTTTGGTGAAATATGAAAGTTGTTTACCATCATGTCAAAATATTTTTGGCCTTCATTTAGCAGTCCTGCATGAGTACAAGCAGAGATAACTCCAATGAACGTTATATTGTCCATATCTAAATTCCTTTTCCTCATTTCCTCGAATATCGTTAGAGCTTTTCTGCCATAACCATGTTGAGCATATCCTGATATCATCGAGTTCCACGACACTAAGTCTCTTTCTGGTTGTCTCTTGAAAATCTCATTTGCACTTTCTATGTTTCCTCTCTTAGCATACATAGTTACCAAGGCACTGCTCACACATAAAGCATTACTATGACCTGATTTTATCGCGCTTCCATGAAATTGTTTTCCTTGCTCCACTGATGCCATGGAAGTAACACACGCATTAATGACACTGGAGAAGGTAAACTCATTTGGCCTGACCCCATTTTTGACTAATTGCCGGAAGACTCTAACAGCGCCTTGAATGTCTCCCTTTTGCGCGTAACCAGATAACATAGCAGACCATGCAATAATATCCTTCTCCTCAATCTCTTCAAAAACTTTTGCAGCCTCATCAGTACTTCCTGTTTTCACATAAGTGTCTAATAATGCAGTTCCTACTGTAGGCGCGCCCTGATACTTGGTTTTGATGATTTCTGCATGTACTTGGAATAAAGATATAGAAGGATGAGCTGCAAGAACAGTTGAATAAGTGAAATCATTTGGTCTTACGCCATCTTTTTTCATTTGACAAAAGAGATCCGCTGCTTGCTCTGGTCTATTATTCTGCATATACCCTCTAATCATCGCGGTCCAAGAAACCACATTCCTGAATTTATACATTACAGAGAATAACTTGAACCCGTCATCTATCTCCCCACGCTTAGTGTAACAGACCATGAGCGCCGTTCTGATATTATTGTCTAAATAGAAACCGTTCTTCATAACTCGACCATGAAGCTGCCTAGCAAATACCAGTTCTTTAAGGTTAGTACACAATTTAACAGCTGTAACATACATTGATTGCGTCAATTCCACACCATCAAGTCTCATCATGTGAAACAACTTAAGCGCTTCATAATAAAGCCCATTCGCCACCAGACCAGCTATCATCCCATTCCAAGATACTTCATTCCTATCTCCCATACCTTCAAACACGGCTGTCGCCTCTCTAACCATCCCGGACTTCAAATACATATTCATCAACGAATTTCCCACAGACGCTATCCCCTCAAAACCACACTTAACAACCATACTATGCACCTGCATCCCTCTTTCAACTCCACATTCATATGCCAAAACTCCAAGAACAGTCGCAAAAGTAAACGCATGGCCCTTAACTCCTTCAACCAACATTACTTTAAACACATCTAGCGCTCTATCAACCATCTTATTACACGAATAACCCGAAATCAACGTAGTCCAAGTCACAACATTCTTGTCCCCCATTTCATCAAACATTTTCTCACCTTCATCAACATTCCCCGTTTTCATATATATATCAACAAGTGATGTCCCAACACTAACATTATCAAAATAACCACACTTAACACACAAAGCATGCACTTGTTTACCAAAAATCAAATTCAATAAGCATCCAGAGACCTTCAATATGCAAGAAACACTACACCCATCAATCGAAAACCCATTACGATGAATACCCACAAACAGATTTAATGCTTCTTCATTGAAACCATTCCGAGAATACTCAAAAAGCAAGTGATTGTTCACAGAAACTCTTTGCGGCATTTCATCGAACAGTTGATGTGCGTCCCGAAAATGTGATAGTTTAAATGAATCATTTCTAGTTTCAACTTCAAAATCTATGGCAAATGAATGAGAACAGTAATGGGTGTTTAATGGAATCTTGAAATGCAGGAGAGGTCTTAGTAGTTTTGCCAAACACTGCCTTAGAATCATTGCAACTGAATAGGTAGGTAGTCGTTTACCGCCAACTACCTGTCTTTAAATATAGTTAATTTATTATTTTTAAAAATATCAAGAGTAAAATGAATAAAATTGTTAAATTACTCATTAATTTTTTTTAATTAAATATATATTTGCGGACATCTATTTTTAATATAACATACTAATAAAAATAAATCAAAGAAATATTTCCTGTTAAATTTTTCCCTTTTTTTTGACCGTGCAAAGTTTAAGGGAAAAAAATGAATCTTGCAATATTAAATTAAAGATAAATAAAATGCATGTATACATACACAACAACAATTAAGAATGAATAAAGCCTAGAATAATAAAGAAAACATAACAATTAATAAAGAACGCAGTGTAAAGCTTACAAGAAATGAACAATAACAACAATAAAATAATATAATAATTGAAATAAACTATATATGATGATAGATGTTTAAAGCAAGAACTATAAAAATACTACAAATGCCAATAAGCCTATACATACGAAGAACAATCGACTAACCGTGTAACTTAATTCATGTTTTCCACAATATCATTATCATGTCCTCGTTAAAACTGGAGCCGAATCAAGTCTCGTCTAATCACCGATTCTCAAATACTTTTTCGACCTATCTCAGTATTTCTTGTAATCATCCATAGCCAATCTCTCATACATTCTCGCTGATGCATTCCTGTATCAACTCTTCGCATACACAACCGTATAATATATAATCGATATTTAAATTACGTGATTGAGCTGCTTGCAAATTATCTACTTGATTACCACCTAAGGAAACTACTGCAACACCTTTGGAAAACTATTTTAGTTAAATAAACATCCATAATGCAGTATATTTATAACATATTTTAGAATCAAAATATTTATAGCATATGTTAATTAAGTCAAAACATCTCACGATTGATACAGAATGAACATTATTATATACCAACTAAGGTTTTGACATACAGTGGTGGAGCCACATACATTTCAAGGGCATCCGAACCTCCTTCATCGGAAAAATATACTACTTTTACATGGTCAAAAATATTTTTATGTATATATCGTAGATGTTGAACTCTCTTCGACTAGTTCGTATATTTACTTCTGAACCCCCTCAGTAAAAATTCTGGCTCCACTACTGTTGACATACATATTCTAAAGAGCAAATCGAAGATCATATCGTAGAGTTCTATTCCTCCCTTTATTCCACAGAGCTAACTTGCAGGGTCAGGCCTCACCTGCTTGCCACTGAGTTTAACAGCACCTCACCTGCACCTCAAAAATTTTAACTTCATAGTGGCCGGCTGGGTGAATCTGTTGATCTTCTCCAACTATTCTATCCATAAGGCCATAAATGCTACCTACTTGTGTCTAATCCCTAAGGTCGGTCTCCGGGGCATGTACCATTTCGCAGTTTCGATCGATAAGCCTTTGCAACACTATTTACAAAATCGTAACAAAAATTATAGTAAACCAAATCAAACCTGATCTGCTTCCCTAAATAATAGGACCCATCACTCAAGCTAGCTAGCTTCCTTACAAATAGGCGGGCAGCTGATAATGCTATCGTTGTTCAAGAAGTCCTCCACTACCTTAAACATATTAAAGGAAAGGTTTGCCATGTTCTAATGAAAATTGATCACTTAATTAGAAAAAGCTTTCGACTGTTTGGAATGGTCTTTTATCCGAGACATCTTATTATATTTTAGGTTTCCCGGTAAGCTAGTAAACTTGATCATGTCTTGTGTTACCACACCTACCATTTCAATTCTGCTTAATGGTAACGCCTTGCCGTTCTTTCACACTACGAGGGGAATCCGACAAGGCCGCGACCCGCTATCTCCCTACATTTTTGTTCTTTGCATGGAGAAACTTTCTAAGTAATTGATATGCAGGTAAGTGCAGGCTTATGGGCACCTGCCAAAGTTGTTGCTCCACAAAGCCCGTAAATATCCCACATGCTTTTCGCTGATGGTATTATATTATGCAGCAAAATAGCGGATCACTCGTGCCAGCAGATTGCGCAAACCCTTGCTAGGTTCAGTGCGGTTTTGGGCCAAAAAATAAACCTTGCCAAGTCACCATTATTTTTCTCTAGAAATACCCCTAGTAACAAGTTTTCGTTCTTTTGGGATCAGAGAAGGGGAAAATTTTGCCGCAACAGATTACCAATTCTTAATAGATAACTTTAAGCGACGCCTAGCAGATTGGAAAACTAAATTTCTTACCGCTGCAGGTCAGGTAACTCTTATTAAATCGGTGCTTAATAGTTTGCCTAACCACATAATGCAAATCTATAAGCTTCCTTCTACAGTCATCAAAAGGATGGAGAGATATGAGAAGGATTTTCTTTGGGGAACCACAGAATCCCACAAGAAAATTAATCTTGTTAAATGATCGACCATAACAACTCCTAAGGATGTCGGAGGCCTAGGCATACAGAGTTTAGCCACGAAAAACAATGCATTGCTGGCTGCTACAGTATGGCGCTTATTTCACGCCCAAAACGTCATTTGGGCATCCCTACTAAGAAATAAATACTTAAGAACCTCCACAGCCCCTGCGACCACTTCCACAACCTGGAAAAACTTACAGGTTGATTGGAAATATTGTCAGAAAGGGCTAATATGATAGCCAGTAAATGGAAGACACATTAGTTTCTGGAACCAACCTTGGTTAGACCCGGGCACCACCCTTAGGTCTCTTATACACGGACCCCTTGACGCAGCATGAAGAGACCAAAAAAGTTTTCGACTATAGACAAGATAATAATTGGAATCTGAGTGATGTTCCCTTTATCTTACCCCAATCTGTAGTTAGACAGATTCAATCGACATACTTTCCCTTATACTCAAATAGTTATGATCATATTAAATGGGGTTTAACACCCACGGGTAAGTTTACGGTACACACTTGCTACAACCGTATAAGTGAAAAATATACGGATGTTACCAATCCTCGCTGCTATTAAGAGTGGGTAAAAAATCCCACATTGGTTGGGAAATGGACCTGTGGTTTGCTTATATGGACTTGGGCAATCATTATCTCATGAGCTAGCTTTTGAGGTTGAGTTAGGCTCAAGGTCCATTTCTCGACACTCGCAAACTTTAATTGGATTTGGAAGATTAATTCCCTCCCAAAAAATTAAGAACTTCCTGTATCTGTTAACTTTAAATCGACTTCCAACTTCTTCACACCTACACCACATATCTTACTTACAATCACCGGCTTGTAAACTTTGCCATATTGATGAACCCGAAACAGTACCTCACTTGTTCTCTTCATGTCCCTCACTTACAGTCTTCTGGGAAAACTTAGTGCGCACATCTTCGGGCATACAAAATGGAAATATTGCTATCTTTTTCCTTATGGGTCCTATGGAACCATCTTAATAGCGTCATGTTTAGCAGTAACTATTGTGTTAACCCTTCTCCAGCTGCTGCCATAAGTTTGTCTACTGAATTTTGGTATTTTGCGGGAGACTCACACATCAAAAATAATTTACGTCAAATGGAACCCTCCTACACCTGGTTATTTAATGCTAAACACTGATGCTACTATCTCTTTAAACTCGAATATAGGAGGATTAAGGGGGAGGGGGTTCGTTCGGGCATGGGCGAAACTATTATTCATGATATCACTGATTAATTAGAGATTCATTGGCTTGCAGCTAGCTGTGAAATATAATCTGGAACCACTGCAAGTCAATGTAGATGCAGTGCAGCTTCCAACTATGCTAAATTGCGCAGAAACAGATGCTAACTTTTCCTCGCTCTAATGTGATTGCAGGTCCCTTCTTCGTCAGTTGGGAGGTCCGGAATTCGTTCACATCTCCAGAGAGCAGAATAGACTAGTTGATAGCCTAGCAAGACGAGCCATCTCTACTGCACACCCATCCAATATATCTACTAGTTTTGCAACCTCGGAGCTGTTACTTTTTGGTCGCCACCTCCTGACACGATGGATGTTTTGAATGCAGATAAAAGAGGAAACGCTACTAGACAAGTTAAGACTGTGGGAGTTTTACCCCCTAGTACTTCTGTACATACTTCTAGCACTGCTATGTTAGGAACTATTGGATGGCGTGTAAATATTGCACAATGTGCAGATACTATGGTGGCAGCGCTACCAAATCGCTTTCTGTAGTGTTTTATTATGATGCTAATATAATATAAGTATCCTAGTTATCAAAAAAAAAAAAACATATTCTATAAAGGTTTTGATGTTACACTTACCTAAAAATTTATAACTTTTTTTTTTTAACCAAAACAAATTTTAAAAAATTGTCACTTTACTTGAAATAGTGTGACAAAAGACACACTGACGAACTTGATAGAGCGCTTTCACACATAAGGGTGTGTTACAAGTGGATCTAACTTATTTTTTAATATTTGAAAAGTAAATAAAAAATAATATTTTAAAAATATTTATGCGTAATTTAGCAAAAAAAAAAAATACAGTATACACAATATTATAATATCACATTATAAAACTTCTTTTTTCTATTTTCAAGTTAATTTTCTTGTTGGTGAGAAACTTATTTTTCTAAAAAATATTTTTAGAATATTTTATCTAATTAATAACAACAACATCAGTAAAATTCTACACGTGAATATATCTATAATCTATAATCTATATCTATAATATATTAAAAGTGTGAAAACCCTTAAAAAAGTGATTTGAACTTTTTGCCCTTCATTAAAAGATTCTGCTTTATACAAAATCGTCTTTTTCACTATTTTTTCGTAATTATTATTTAATTTTATTGAGTTAATGTGATTGAACTCTCCTTTCATATTTTAATTGAATAGAATCCTTTTAAATATAGGTTAATGTAATTTAACTTTTATTCCATATTTTAGGGGCATAATTCTTTTAAACATAAAATTTATTAGGCATAGAATTAGTTTAGGCATAATATTAATGGGATATTCTTCATTAGTAATGTTAATTAATTTTGACAAACGTGTAAAAAAAAGGCACAAAAATATTTCTATAAAACAAAAGTCCTAATCCCTTACAAAACCTAATACCCAACTTCTAAATTATATATTAAATAAAAAACGATTAGCAACACGTTAAATTCCAAATTGAAAAATCAAGATTTTCAACACGTTTGAGTTGAACCTTTAAACCCACTATGATTTTCTCTCAGTTTACATTCTTCTAGAATTCTTTATAATTTGTGGCTTTGAATTTTTTAATTCTGGATTTTATTCCTACATAATCTAGCAAATTTGTTGATGTTCGTTGCTTTTAAACGTTGTTTTGATTGTCTAATTTTGTGGTTTTTTATGCGTGCTTTTGGTATTTAGAAATTCTATCCTTATTACTTTTATATTTAACAAATGTCAACTATACACATGCACATGCATAGTATATAAATAACAGAATAACACACACTATATAGGCTAAATTAAACCCATAAAAACACTGAAAGCAAACACACACATGAGCTCTAACGGTTGGATCATAAGTTCAAGCCTTAAAAATAGTCAGTCTTGGTTATATGTATGTTAAGTCCTATTGATAAGTTATTTGATTTTCTTTTTAATCTTTGGACTATTATTAATTACGATAGCAGTCCTCTTTGTTGCATTGATATATGTTGTATTTTTTACATTTTCGGGCCATGAAAGAACTTTTGCTTCATCCAACAAATTGTTCTGGGAAAGATAATGCCATTTATATATTAAATTCATGCCTAGCTTGCTATATATGTTTTTGATTCAGGAAGTGTATTATATGACAAATTATTTATTTGGTTTCCCGATCTATATATCGCTATCCGTATTAGAATCAGATTAATCTAAGTTAGCACCTCATAATGTCGGTTGACTTTGAAGAATTTCTTGTGTAAAGGTTATGTTTAATTTTATTGTTTTGATATCTTATTATCTTATTGTTTTATTTTAATTTACAGATGTTATATGAATGTAAGTTGATTTTGAATTTTTTTTTAGGTAAATGTTAGGTTTAATTATATTATCGTAATATCTCTATTAGTTTGTTATTTTGTGGTGGTTTATAGTTCGTAGATGAATCTCGATCGGTTATGAGAAATTTTTGTGTGTAAAATTTACGTTTAATTGTATTGTTTTGATATCACTTTTATCGTATTATTTTATTACAGGTGATAAAGATAAATGTTGGTCAGCTTTGAGGAATTTTTGTATGTAAATGTTAGATTTAGTTGTATTATTTTGATATCACTATTATCTTATTATTTTGTATTGCTTACAGGTGGTAGATGAGTGTCGGGCGACTTTGAAAATTTTTTTGTGTGTAAAGATTATATTTAATTGTATTATTTGGATGTCTCTATCATTATATTGTTTTGTTGCAATTTACAGATGGTAGATGAATGTTGATCGAATTTTAAAAAATATTTTTGGTAAAGATTAGGTTTAATAAATAAATTCTCCATTTTACATACTCAAAAGATATTAAATTTAATTATTATATTAATCTTTATTATTTAAACAAATATCCTATTTAATGTAATGTTTGAACTCATTAAAGTAAGGCACACGCGCAATGCGCGTACACCTAAACTAGTATCATAGAAACACAAAATGAGAAATTCCAAACAAAATGAAAAAAAAAAAAAAAAAAAAAAAATAAATTAATTATTGACTCAACACACACGTTAAGAAATAATATATATTGGAATTATTTTTTTTTAAATATAATAAATTTAATGTCTTGAAAAATATTAAGTGATGAATAGTATTTAATAATAAAAATAAAATAAATAAAAAATAAAAAATTATTTATTGATTTTAAAAAATGAATAAATATCAGTAGCCATTTATTTTTAGTATAATGAATAAATATTACTCCCTCTGTTTCACAATAAGTGAATTGTTGGAGCAATTTTAGTGTTTCAAAATAAGTGAATGGTTTACAATTCAAGGTAAATGTTACATACATTAAGAGTGATGTATTATGTGTTTTTGCTTTTTGAAAAAGGTAAAAATGGAAAAACATGATAAATTTATGTCTTTATTTTTTTCTTAGTGTATCAAAATTCAACAATTAATTTATTGTGAAACAGAGGGAGTATTGTATAGTGGGAATATATTCCAAAGGACATATTTGGCATGGGCCCACATTGATGTAATGTTTAATATTTAAAGGACCTTTATCTCATTATCTTCAATATTTACCATGTACCTCCTCCTCAGTAATGATTTTATTTAAATAATAATAATAATAATAATAAGATAAATTTATGCATGCGTTAGTATTTTATAAATATTTTTTCTCTAATGACTCATACTTAAAAGAAACAAATATTAAATTTAAAGTTCAGCTAAAGGAAAAATACTAGAGATTCTTTCTCTCTATTAATTTAAGATTTGATGAATAAAATTATTTGATAAAAAATAATAAAATATTTCATAAAAGTAATTAAACTATATTTATTTAATAAAAAAAAGCTCAACTTGACCCATAACTTTATGTGCACACAATACCACTACTACTTTTATGTCTCTTTGTCTTCTCTCTCTTTTACTCTACAAAAATATCTATAATATTCAAAATTTGATAAAAACAGTTATAGTATAAAAAATTACAAATAAATTATCTTATAAAATTAATCAAATTATATACTAGGAGTATAAATTAACTCAAACACCATCATTATTTATTTTTTAAAAACTCAAACTTGTCCCATAACTTCATGTGCACACAATACCACTACTTAACATTATTTTATCCTACAAAATACCAACTAGTACTACCACAGTTTACCAAAAAAAAAAAAAACTAGCACTGCAACACTTCCCTTTTTTTTTTTATTCCTATTGTACTACATCATAAAGACTTCAATATTGTAAAACAAAATTCTCTTAGATTTCCTTTTTTTATGTTATTTTACTTTTTTTTCCCAATCTTTTTATAAAGGGAATAAATTATAGATTTGACAGTTAGCAAAATCATTATTATTTTTTATAATCTTTAAAGTTCCTGTTAACTTTCGTACACCTTGATGACCAGGTTAAATATTAATTTTGACTTCACTTCACCTATTTTTTTTAGTTATCACGAAGGTCGAATCAGCTTTTACATGCCTCAACTAAATTGTAATAAAATCTTTTTATTATCATCATAAAAACTTTGACCCCACTTCACCCATTTACTTCCAAAATCTAGGGCTTTTTCTAAATTAAACTCAATAAATCAAGTTTTTTTTTTACCAATTTTATTTTTTTGGGGTATTTTTCCTTTTTCTTGTTTTCCTCAACTAGGGTTTTATCTCTTTATTTTTTTTCTTGTGGGGTTAATTTTTTTTTTTTTTTTTAAAGTTGATTTTTGGGTTAATTTTGAAGTTGTGGGGTTCTTGTTTTTTTGAAAAAAGTGATGATTTTTGGTGTTTAGAGTGAAAAAGATTGAGTCTTTTTGATGTTTTATTAGCAGTAAAAGAAATCAAGAATTGGGGTGAAAAAGATGATTGCTGAGAAACCTAGTTGGATTAGACATGAGGGTATGCAGATTTTCTCAATTGATATTCAGCCTGGTGGACTTAGGTTTGCTACTGGTGGTGGTGATCATAAGGTAACTGTTTTTTTTTTTCAGTTTTACTTATTAGCAAGAGTGATGCCTTGATGTAACCGGTAAAGTTGTTGTCACGTGACCAGGAGGTGACATGTTTAAGTCGTGGAAATAATGGGAGCTCTATAATATGTGAAGTCCTTTTCATTCTTTACTTATTGAGTAGTAGAAGTGGAGTCTTGTTGTAACTGTTAAAGTTGGTAAATTTGCTATCATGTGACTACGAGGTCACATGTTCAAGTTGTGGAAATAGTCTCTTGCAGTAAGGCTGTGCACGATTGACCTTCGTGGTCCAGCATATAGTACGAGCTTTAGTATACGAGACAATCCTTTTTCATTCTTTACTTATTGAGTAGTAGAATTAGAGTCTTGTTGTAACTGGTAAAGTTGGTAAATTTGCTGTCACGTGACTACGAGGTCACGTGTTCAAGTTATGGAAATAGTCTCTTGCAGTAAGGCTGTGCACGATTGACCTTTGTGGTCCGGCATATAGTGCGAGCTTTAGTATACGAGACAATCCTTTTTCATTCTTTACTTATTGAGTAGTAGAAGTGGAGCATTATTGTAACTGGTAAAGTTAGTAAATTTGCTGTCACGTGACTACGAGATCACGTGTTCAAGTTGTGGAAATAGTTTCTTGCAGTAAGGCTGTGGACGTTTGACCTTTGTGGTCCGATGTATAGCGGGAGATTTAGTATACGGGAAAGTCCTTTTTCATTTTTTACTTATTGAGTAGTAGAAGTGGAGTCTTGCGGTAATTGGTAAAGTTGGTAAATTTTCTATCATGTGACTAGGAGGTCACGTGTTCAAGTTGTGGAAATAGTGTCTAGGCTGTGCACAATTGACCTTTTTGGTCCGGCATATATCGGTAGCTTTAGTGTACGGGACAATCCTTTTTTATTCTTTACTTATTGAGTAGTAAGAGTGATTCCTTGACGTAACTGTTAAAGTTGTTGTCATGCGACCATGAGGTTACGTGTTCAAGTTGTGGAAATAGTCTCTTGCACGAATTCAGGTTAAGACTGTGTTCAATTGACCCTTGTGGTCGGGCGCATAGCAGTAGTTTAGTATACGGGACAATCCTTTTTAATTCTTTACTTATTGATTAGCAGAGCTGGAGTCTTGTCGTAACTGGTAAAGTTGGTAAATTTGCTGTCATGGGAGTAGGTCACGTGTTCAAGTTGTGGAAATAATCTCTTGCTGTGCATAATTGACCTTTGTGGTCCGGCATGTAGCGGGAGCTTTAGTATACGGGACAATCCTTTTTCATTCTTTACTTATTGAGTAGTAGAAGTGGAGTCTTGTTGTAACCGGTAAAGTTGGTAAATTTGCTAACATGTGAATAGGAGGTCACGTGTTCAAGTTGTGAAAATAGTCTCTTGTTGTGCACAATTGACTTTTGTGGTCCAGCATATAGTGGGAGCTTTAGTGTTCGGGACAATCCTTTTTCATTCTTTACTTATTGAGTAGTAAGAGTGATGCCTTAACGTAACTGGTAAAGTTGTTGTCATGTGACCATGAGGTTACGTGTTCAAGTGTGGAAATAGTCTTTTGCAAGAATGCAGGATAAGGCTGTGTCCAATTGACCCTTGTGGTGTTGCGCATAGCGGGAGCTTTACTATAAGGGACAATCCTTTTTCATTCTTTACTTATTGAGTAGTGGGAGGAGAGCCTTGAACTGCTAAAGTTTTTGTCATGTGACCAGGAGGTTACATGTTCAAGTTGTGGAAATAGTCTCTTGTTTCTTGCAGAAATGCAGGGTAAGACTCTGCACAATATAGACCCTTGTGGTCCGGCATATAGCGGGAGCTTTAGTATACGGGACAATTCTTTTTCATTTGTTACTTATTGAGTAGTAGAAGTGGAGCCTTGACGAAACTGGTAAAGTTGCTGCCATGTGACTTCTTCCTTGGACTCTGTATATAGCGGGAGCTTTAGTGTAATGAGCTGCCCTTTTGCCTATTAAGTAGTACTGCTTTAATGTATGTTCTTTGTTTTGTTTTTGTTTGTCTCCATTAACCTTTAGCTCTATTCATAGGTTTTGGTGAAGAAATTAGTTGAGAAAATTTAGTTAATCATTTTTTGGAGCTGAACTAATAGTTTAAGTAGTTGATGGACTTCTGTAGTTGTTCATGAATTTTGGTAACTGAATCCAAGCAGTTGATGATTTAGTGGAAAGCGAATGAGTTGTTGTTTGCTTGGAAGTTGAAAGGTTCTTTTGGGCTTTTTTCATAGTATGGTTACGAGTTCAACCTGTGGAAATAACCTCCTGTTTGCATTATGCAAGGTAAGTCTGCATACAATAGACCCTTGTGGTTCGGCACTTTTTCAGACCATGCACATAGCGGGAGCTTTAGTGCATGCAGTTGCCCTTTTACCTATTGAATAGTACTTCTTTAATGTATATTCCTGTTTTGGTCTGCCTCCATTAGCTTAGCCTCTATTCATAGGTTTTGGTGAAGAAATTAGTAGAGAAAATGTAATGAATCATTTTGTGAGATTAACTAATAGTTTTAAGTAGTTGATGGACTTTTTGAATGGCGTTTGTCCATGAAAATTGTGAGTATTTGGAAAAAGTAGTTTTTGTGTTTAAAATGAAAAATGATATTTGGAAGTCGGGGTTGTTTTTGGCCACGAATACAAGTTGGAGTTGCTTTTGAACTTTTGCGAGTAATTTGGAGTGAAAAAAGTGAATACAACTTTTTGGTGTTTTCAAATTCCTGAAAATTCTGGAATTTTATGGCCAAACGTGAACTCTGAAAAAATGTAAAAACTTTTCATGGCCAAATGCTCCCTAGTTATTTATGGATTTTGGATTCTGAGCAATTGAAACTGGTGACTGAATTCATGCAGTTCACGATTTAATGGAACACTAACAAGTTGTTGTTTCTTTGGAAGTTGAAAGGTTATTTTGGGCTTTTTTCATAGTGAAATGAAGGTTGGGATTATGTTATCTGTTTGTGATCAAGATTCTCGAGTAGGAGGTTGGGGGGGGGGGGGG
>NC_061121.1:229703051-229723621 GCF_002878395.1 Capsicum annuum | reverse complement strand
TGGAGAGGTGGGTTTAAAGCTATGTTTTTCCTCGTAAGAAATGCTCTTTACAGGGAAAATGTGCAAATTTGTGATATTTTGTGAAGGCATTTTCGCTACTGTATGGTTTATTATCTTAATTTACTTTTGCTTATTAGCGTGAGAAGCTTCTATCTTGATATTCATCTATGTTTTTTTTCTACATTAGTTCAGTTTACTGTTACTAATATAGTACTCTGAGTCATATGCATTTAACGTGTCTTCAGGTTCGTATATGGAACATGAAATGTGTGGGTAGGGACTTGGCAGCAGCAGATGAATTTACATCAAAACTTCTTGCCACACTACGTGATCATTTTGGGTCAGTGAACTGTGTTAGATGGGCAAAACATGGTCGATATGTTGCTTCTGGCTCTGATGATCAGGTGATTCAAGTCCATGAGAGGAAACCTGGCTCCGGAACCACAGAGTTTGGCAGTGGAGAGCCTCCTGATGTAGAGAACTGGAAAGTTACGATGACATTGAGAGGACACACTGCAGATGTGGTAATGAGACTGATCTTAGATTCTGAATAACTAATGTGCTTTCTATGCAAATCATATTATTTTTTTGACAAACCTCTTTCTTAATCTCCTATCTTTTGGTTCTCATTGTGATAGTAACATCTGAAAACTTTGTCATTCAATGGACCTCGAAATCATTTGAATTCATATCTGATTCTAAATGGATGCCTATATTGTCTAACCATGTAGCTTCTAACCAATAGGGTTGCTCTTTCCATGTTTAAAGTAGGTCGATCTAAATTGGTCTCCAGACGACTCGATGTTGGCTAGTGGTAGTCTGGATAACACCATCCATATCTGGAATATGAGCAATGGCATATGCACTGCTGTTCTGAGGGGTCACTCTAGTCTTGTTAAAGGTGTCACCTGGGATCCAATTGGTTCATTTATAGCTAGTCAATCAGATGATAAGACTGTCATCATTTGGCGAACAAGTGACTGGAGCCTTGCTCATAGAACTGAAGGTCACTGGGCAAAATCTGTGAGTTTCCTATATAATTTTAAAAATTTTCCGTTTTCGTTTTACTGAAACCTATATCCTAACAAGCGTGTCTTTTCTTTTTCAGCTTGGGTCAACTTTCTTTAGGCGGCTTGGATGGTCACCCTGTGGACACTATGTAACTACTACTCACGGTTTTCAAAAGCCTAGGCATTCTGCTCCTGTTCTGGAGAGAGGGGAATGGACTGCCACTTTTGACTTCTTAGGACACAATGCTCCTGTTATTGTTGTTAAGTTTAATCATTCTATGTTTCGGAGGAATTTGGCTAATGCTCAGGAAGCGAAAAATGCTTCTCTTGGATGGTCAAATGGTTCTGTAAAAAGTGGAGGAAAAGAGTCCCAACCCTACAATGTTATTGCTATAGGAAGTCAAGATCGCACCATAACTGTGTGGACTACGGCAAGTCCACGTCCTCTTTTTGTTGCCAAGCATTTCTTTTCTCAAAGTGTTGTGGATTTGTCATGGTAAGTTAGCTCATAACATCGTAAATGTTGTCTTTTCACAACAGTAAAGGCGTTTTCCATCTTGAATTTTCGTTGTTCTTTTTTGGCCTTCTTTCAGGATATAATTTTCTCTGTGCAGGAGCCCTGATGGATATTCTCTGTTCGCATGTTCTTTAGATGGAAGTGCAGCCACTTTCCATTTTGATGAAAATGAACTAGGTCATCAGCTATCTGAAGCTGAATTAGAGGAGTTGAAGAAAAGCCGCTATGGTGTTGTTAGAGGTCGACAGGCAAATTTAGCCGAAAGTCCAGCGCAACTGTTGCTTGAAGCAGCAGCTGCAAAGCAAACTTCAAGCAAAAAACTAACTGCAGACCCTGCACAAATTCAACTAATGGCAAAGTCTTCTGCTGATTTGGATAGTGTGGCGAAGGTTCCCCCACAATCTGATAATGGGAAAAAGGCTGAAGGAGCTAACAGTGACCGTATAACCAAACCCGCAGCTTCGACGCGGTTGTTAAGTCCGGTGAAGCAAAGGATGTACAGAAGGGCTGATGGTCGAAAGAGAATAATTCCAGAAGCAGTTGGTTCTCCTACCCCACAGGAAAACACCTCTGGAATTGCTCAATCTCCTGTCGTTGAATTCACTAATATGACAGGAGAGCAGAGGAAAGATGAGAATGGTGTCGTACTGTCTGATGCAAGTGTTAGAGAAGGATTTGCAAGGAAAACAGTCAGCGTCAGTGCTGACCAAAAGGAGCGCTCAAGTGTAACTGCTAGAGCTACCATCAGTGAGAGCCTCATCATTGAGAAGGTTCCTCCTTCTACAGGTAAGGATGGAAACATCAGCATAGAGCAGATGGGAGTTGTCAAAAATCCATCACATTTGGGTACTAGTGGTACTCTTTTAATCAGGGTTTTTGATAATAAAGAAGGGGAGGACACTGGTCCAGTTTGCTTAGAGGCTCAACCCAGGGAACAAGCTGCCAATGATGTTTTAGGGACTGCAAATTCTTTTGTAATGAAAGAAACGGAGATACTTTGTACCAGGGGCGGTCAACCTCTCTGGTCTGACCGGATTTCTGGAAAAGTTACTGTTTTGGCTGGAAATGCCAATTTTTGGGCTGTGGGATGTGAAGATGGCTGCGTTCAGGTGAGTTTGAAAAAGTTTGAACCGACACATTTAACTGTTTTCTGCATACGTGATTCTATCAATCGGTCAAGTATGTTAGATGTTGATATGGTGGAACGAATCTGCTTCTTTTATTTCTACTCATTCTGTGGTTATCTTCTGTTTTTGTATGTTGATCTTGTAGGGACTAAATAACTAACTGTTGCCCTACACAAAAACTGACTCGACATGCAAAATAAAAGAGTGAATGTGTATATTTAATTTTACCCGTTTCTTTCCAAGACTACCAAATATGAGAATTCTCCCCTCTTTGCCAAGACGAGAAGTTGGGACAACACTTTGGACTTGATGATGGCTCCTGTTATCGAGCCCTTCCCTTTCAGAATTTATTTTCCCCATTTCTGACAATTCTCTTCGCCTAATTAGCACTCTGGTTTGTTGCCTTTGTACTTTTCTTTTCCTCTCCTATCCCCGGGTGTTGTGTACGTTAATTGATCTGGGCATGCTTGAGTAGTGTGATTCACATTTTTTGACCTAAAATTTTGTGATCCAAACCGTACCTCCAATTTTACTGCTTGTAGAAGAAAAAAAAACGTTTATTATTTCTGTTGTCTTCCTCTTCTTTTCGTTCATCTGTTGCAACTCGTCTTTGATATATTGAGCTTTGTCCTCTTTAAGGCTATTATCACATTTTACATGAGTTTGGTTCAACAACAACAACAACAACAACATACCCAGTATATTCCCACCAAGTGGGGTCTGGGGAGGGTAAGTGTACACAGTCCATACCACTACCTCAAAGTGAGATAGAAAGGCTATTTCCGATAGACCCCCGGCTCAAAATAAAAAATCTAAAGCAAGATAAGATAAGAATAAAATAAAGCAATCTAAGATAAGATACGGAATAGCAATAAAACAAGATACAATGGAAAATAACACCGTCAATAATACCCAAAGCAAGATACTTCAAGTATACACCCAAAACATACAACCTCCTAACTCTGACTAACCTTTCCTAATATATACTACCTCCTCATTTTATGTGACTCCATTTGAACTAAGCACAAAATGGAGTTCTAAGAAAGAAATAAAAACTTTTGAAACTTTTGATCTTAAAGATGCCTAACATTTGGGTGACTATAAGATCTTGTCATTAACTTTGTGAAGCTCAAGGTTGATTCGAGGACAAAGAAGTTGCATTAAATTATAGATCCCAATTTTTTCCTGGGCTGCTAAAGTTTCTAAATTTTCCCATATTTGCTTGCTAACTTCAAATATTCTTCCAATTGTACAATATATTCTTATTCTCATTTTTGCTTGTAAAAGATTTATACAAAATGTGGACGACGTGCCATGCCTACCATGATTATGGGATCTGCTGCAGTATTTGTTGATTGTGATGAATCTTGGAAGTTTATGCTTGTCACAAGGACAGGGTCATTACATCTTTGGGATCTATTCAACCGGAAGTGTCTCCTTCAAGACTCGTTGGCGTCCCTTATGACTTCAGATCCCAAGGCGAATGCAGGTTAGTTATAGAATGCAAGATTTAATTTATGTGGATTCTGACAGAGAATTGTGCTCGTCCTTTTTTAAGAATTGCCATGCCGCGTAGAACTGTGTTCTTCCGCTTTTACACATCCTGAACAATTTGGCTGCACTTAGAAGTTCAAGGGGATATTACTCTGATCCATACTAGCTGACAATTGTCCAATCATGGGTACTGGTGGAAGTAACATCCTCTAGTATTTCGCTGCACAAGAAATGGTTCTTAGTTGATTATTATATCCAAAATTGAACCAACTTATTCCATTGGCTTAGATGCCGTCCGTATCTTATAACTTTTTCTTGACTCGTAAACAGGCACAATCAAAGTGATATCAGCAAAGTTATCAAAATCTGGTTTTCCTCTTGTTGTCCTCGCCACACGGCATGCATACCTCTTCGATATGAGTCTCATGTGCTGGCTGAGGGTTGCAGATGATAGCTTTCCGGCTTCGAATTTTTCAAGCTCCTGGAGTTCGGGCTCATCACATGGCGGTGAGCTAGCGGCATTGCAAGTGGATGTTAAGAAGTTCCTGGCAAGAAGACCCGGCTGGAGCAGGTCATTGTGCATTTTCTTTCGTTTTGGTTTGTCTGAACGTGGCATCCACATTATAGTTAGTCACTAGACGTCAAAAACATTTTCTACTTCCTTATTCTTGAATTCTTTTTTTGATCAGAAAACTGTAATAATTAGTAATAGTAAACATCAATGAGAGTAAAAAATCGAATAACAATTTTATTCTTGAATTCGTATTAGTTCCTCTTAGATATTCCTTCCTAGAATTTCCCAAGAGATGTCGAGTGTTTAGTCTGTGTCTCGGTAGATTAGCATATTGAAATATTGGTAGGGATAGAGTGACTTGCTGTTTGAATTACTGTACAATTGGCGTTTGTGTGCAAGTTTTTTGCTTGATTTTATTTTTGTGGCTCGTCTCTCTTGCTGAAGTTTGTGCATGTAAAACTTCAACCCTTCTTTGTTATACATCTGCAGAGTCACTGATGATGGGATACAAACACGTGCTCATTTGGAGGCTCAGTTGGCTTCTGCTCTTGCTTTGAAGTCTCCTAGTGAATATCGTCAATGCCTTTTATCCTACGTTCGTTTTTTGGCAAGGTATGTTATCTTGTCCTTTGGTGATATGTATGTAATCTTCATCAGTACTGCTTCGTTTTAGTTTATGTGACACTATTTCATTAGTAGTCCGTTCTAAAAAGAATGACACATTTTGAGTTGTGGAAATTGTTTTGCCTGCATATTGACAGGGTTTGGTTTGGAGAAATCAAGAGTTCCAGTTTAAGAAAGATAGTTCTAAGAACTGAATTACCGGACTGTAAATGGTGGTGCTATGTTTGTATTTATGAAGTCTCATGGTTTTACTTTGTTATGTCATGTATATGTGTTTATTATTTGCTTAATTCAATTTTACTGTTAATTTTTTTTTTTCTGAAGCGGAGTTACGTTTAGAGAAACAGTATTGTTCGACTTTAAGGATTTTGCTTTTGTGGTATTAGTATATCTCGGATCTACATGCGTTTCGATTAGTGCAGAATTGTTTTAGTCGGTTTTGTCAGAGATGAATTTTCCCCTTATTTGAATTCGTGAGTATCAAAATAACAGATGGTTGCTCTTTAAATGCAGAGAGGCAGATGAATCACGCTTGAGAGAAGTTTGCGAGAACTTTCTTGGGCCTCCCACAGGGATGGCTGAGGCTTCATCCTCTAAGTCAAATAAATCTGCTTGGGACCCTTGTGTACTTGTAAGGGCTTCTCACGCTTCTCTTTTACGTGTATTTCTTTAGGGATTCTATCCTGCTATTAATACTGCTTATGTCTCCGTAAACGTTGGGTTTTGCTTTCTTTTAGCTGAGGGTCTATCTGAAACAACCTCTCTACCCGCTAAGGGTAGGGGTAAGGTCTGTGTATACTCTACCCTCCCCAGGCCCCACTTGTGTGACTATACTGGAAACGTTGTATTTCTTTTAGGGATGAGCCAAGCTTGCGGCTCAACTCCAACAATATCTGCAAATATATGTTACTGGCTTTGTATATGAGCATGATCTTCCATTTTGCTCCGTTCTCTATGTCGCATCTTAGTCCATCACTACAGAGAAAAATGGTGATAGTTATATTTGTTAGTAAATACCTTACTTCTTTGAAATGTTCAGTACAACAACATTTAGTGCGCTTTGGACATGATTTGAGATCAGGTTGATTTTGTTGTTGTGAACGATGATCGTTTATGTAAAATATGTTCAGACTGTAAGATCAAATACCTCTTGCGATGGGGCTTAGCAAGTTTTCTTTGAATAATCTGAGAAATAATATGAGATATAGCAAATATTTTGTGATGGTGGTGTCTGGGCCATTAAGCGCACCTCAACTATTCCACTGGTACTTGCAATCTTCAGATCTTGTTGTACTATGTTTTGGAAAAATAACATCACAGTGGAGTTATGCATGAGGCATTATCGCTTTTTGCAATGTCCCATCTTTCTTTCCACATCTGACGAACTATGTCAATACTTTTATGAACAGCTCAAGCTAGAAAGTAGGTTGCATAAACTAGCGAGGGGAGTATTAGATTGTTAATATGTTCCTTGAAACTATGTAGGAGTAAAATCTTTTTGCAGCTCAATGTAGGAAGTTGGTCATATAACATGAGACCGATGAACTTCCGAGCTTCATCTGTAGAACAATAAAACCCAACAACAGTTTTATTGTTTTAAGATGACATTTATTTTCTTTCTTGCCGTGTTCATGAAGCATCTTACCATATTTTCTTTTTCATAACTATTTTGATTCGCTGCACTTGGGCCAAGGGTCTTTCCGAAACGGTCTCTACCTCCACGGGTTAGGGATAAGGTTTGCATACACTCTACCGTCCCTAGACCCCACTTGTGGGATTGCACTGGGTATGTTGTTGTATGTTCATGCAACATCTTCTTGATATAATATACCTTGGCGATGATTTTATCCATTGCATATATTCTCTCGGCTAATCGTGTTTTTGCTCATATTTGCTAGATTTCGTTTTCTCAGTGAGATTCTAAACGAAGCTATCCAGTTACAAAACGGAAGCCTGTATTTAACCATTAGTCTCCATGTGCAGTTACATAAATTGGGTTTTCATGTTAATGTTTTTTATCCCGGCTATTTCAGGGTATGAAAAAGCAAAGACTCCTTAGAGAAGACATACTTCCGGCAATGGCATCAAATAGAAAAGTACAGCGGCTGCTCAACGAGTTCATGGATCTCCTCTCAGAATATGAGATACCTGACACAAATCTTGACCAGAACAACGTCACAACGACCACATCAACTGAAATGAATCTCAGACAGACCAATGTTGCAACCACTACAGATGAAATGGATACTGATACTGATCACCCTACGACTCAAAGAACAGCTCCCAAGACTCTAGTACCTGACCCAACACCTTCCTCGGCTGTTAATGACCGAGAGGATCTTGCTCCTCCTGCATTACAATCAACAGATCGTGTTGAGTCTTCTACACCATTGAAAAATCCAATTCAAGAAAAAACTGATGAAGCTAAATCTGTACCACCTCCAACAGATCAAATGAATTTGGATCCACCTGCATCAGTTGAATCGGAACAATTTCCATCAGCACACGAGAAGGTATCTTGACATCTAAGTTTTCGTAGATTAGATGTGATAGTCACCTTAAAGTACTGCTGACACAACCACCGATGCTGTGGACTGTAAAAAAGATCTTCCACATGCGGCTTCCTGGCTGGATGTCTTCGGATGCACCTACAAGGCATCCAAGGTATGTAACATGATAGGCTTTTTGTTGTAGTGGAGTTTGATTTTTGTGTGACGACCCTAGATAACCTTTTCATTTCGTCGAGTTTTCTTGTCATCGTTCTGAGTATAGTTTCTGCGCCGTGTGAAGTATAAGGTGTATGTACCCTTCCTAATGACTGACATTAATTGAGATCTTTGAGCATTTCACATTCTAATGTTGCAGCAAGTACTTTGTTGAACATAACAACATGGTTGCCATTTGAGTACACATTTGTTTACTATATGGATGTACATCAGTGGTGTCAGAGGCAGACGTAAGCCCTGAAGAGAGGCACAAAATATGTCGAGCGCTTTGCCGCACTTGGCCGGTGCTTGAGGTCCTTTGCTTGACTCCGAGTGAATAGTCTTGAGGGGTAGGGACTAGCATGGGTAGCTTGACGCATCTTTTGACCCAGGAGAGGCCTTTGGCCTTGAGAGGTTCAGTCTTTAGCTAACCAGATGGTTAGGCTTGATATTTTGACCCATCCATGCTTGTATCATTCAATGTCGTCATCAATGCTCTCTTGATATATTTTTCCTTGCCAATGAGCGTAATCCTAAAGAAGCGACACTATATTATTCATTTTAACGTAATTTTTTTCTTCTCAAGTTTTTGTATATATATTTATTAATCTCAAGACTACCATGTATATTTGTCTTTTGTCTCCATTGAGCACATTGAGCACATGCTTTTTTTGTATTTTACGCTTAAAGCCCCAATGGACCCATGGCTCTTACGTCAGGCGACAAAGGTTGAGGGAGGTTGATGGACTTAGTGACTGAGGTCTCAGGTTCGAGCCTTGAACTGCGTGAAGTAAGCCGGTATTCAAGTGGAAATGGGTTCACTATATATTCCCAAGTTTCGAAAGGTCCTAAGGGTTGACCCAAACGAATTTCTCTGTCATTTTAAAAAGAAAATACATGGTCGGGTTCATAGTAGAACATACTCTGATATTAATGTAGCTCTTATTTTTTTTGACTTTAACTTTAATACAACAACGACATACTCATTGTATTCCCACAAGGTGGGGTTTGGAGAGACTAAGTGTACGCAGTTCATACCACTACCTCAGATGAAGTCGAGAGGTTGTTTCCGTTAGACTCCCGACTCAAGACAAAGAACATAATCTCTTCTATATAATATATTAGAAGTGTGAAAATTGTTAGAAAAGTGATTTGAACTTTTTGATCTTCATTAAAAAAACTTTTTTGATCTTCATTAAAAAAACTATCCTTTAGACAAAATTGTCTTTTAACTATTCTCTTCAATTCATTATTTAATTTCTTTTATTATATTAACTAGTCTTCTAAAATATACGGGACTTTTAAAATATATGGAGGGAGAATCAGTTAACATTTTTCTTTGTACTGATCAATTAGAAAAATATTTCTAAAATAGGACTCTATTAAAGAAGTGTTTCTATAAATACTGAGATGCATGTTAAACTAGAGAAGAAACTGGTTTACTTATTGGGAAAATATGATTGATACTCATTTAACTTGATTCGGTTGCATGTCTAGATTGATATTTAGTAATTAATTCGGTTGCATGTCTAGATTGGTATTTTGCAATAGTTTAGAGGTGGTAGATGAGTGTCGAACGATTTTGAGGAAATCTTTGTGTAAAAGTTAGATTAATTATATTATTTTGATGTCTCTATCATCGTATTGTTTTGTTATTGTTTACAGGTGGTAGATGAATGCCGATTGACTTTGAGAATTTTTTCTGATAAAAGTTAGATTTAATTAAATAAATTCTCCAAAAGATGTTGAATTTAATATTGTATTCATCTTTATTATTTAAACAAATATTCTATTTAGTGTAATGTTTGAACTCAATAAAGTGAGGTACACGCGCGAGGCGCGTACACCTAAACTAGTAACTAACAAACAAACAAAAAACATAAAAGTAGACAAAAAAGGGGGAAACATACCGCTAGAAAATAATGAAAATAAGGCAGGTAATACTATAAACTATCTATTTGAAATCGAAGACAGCACCGAAACACCACTAACAAGCAACTACATACGTAGATGCAAACAAAAACACTACCTACTACGACTTTCACTTTAATAATTTTAATAAAAATTTATATTCAAACGCCTCTGAAAAATGATAATTTTACTGCAAAATTTCAATAATTGAACGATGATTTGAGTAATGAACTCAACCCTTCTAGTACCATTATCTTTAAAAAAACGAAGAAGGGTAAAAAAATACCCCTAAATTATTTGAAATGAAGTAAAAATATCCTTTGTTGGTTTTTTGGCTCAAAAATATTCCTCCGTTAAGTTTTTGGCTCAAAATTACTCCTCTATTGAATTTTTGGCTCAAAATTACCCCTCTCTCTAACGGTTGGACACCAAGCATGCTACATGGACCAAAAACACCACTTGGACAATCCACATAGCATTCAAATGAAAAATTTCTCTTTTAATCCACTAACCCACTTAATAATCATAAAATTCGACCCAACCCAAGCTCCCTTTTAGAGATGAAACATGTGTAGAAAAATTAAAGTTTGAATGCAAGCATTTACGTTCAAACTCCACATAAAGATTGAATTTTACAATATGTGATTCATATTTGTTAAAAGCTGATGATTTTCCAGTAAAACAAAGTAAGTATTAATTTTCTTAACAAAATTTACAATTTAAAAGCTGAAATCAAAAAGGAAAAGAAAAACGAAAATATCTTATTTAAAAATAAAAGGAGTTTCAATCATCACTTTGAGATTATTTCTCCTTCAACTTGTCACCGTTGAAGTATTCGTTCATTTCCATAATGTGTTTCTATAGAAGCGAATTTGAAAATGTTTCAGTTAACGGTTCAACGAAGAAGCAAAAGAGAGTTTTTGGGTTGATGGTTTTTGATAAGAAATGAAGAATATTTTGGGTCGGGTTGGATTTTAAAAGTGGGTTGATGGTTATTATGTCAGTTAATGGATTAGATGAGGAATTTTCCACTTAAATGCTGACGTGGATTGTCC
The DNA here is from genome assembly GCF_002878395.1 of Capsicum annuum. Taxonomy (NCBI): domain Eukaryota; kingdom Viridiplantae; phylum Streptophyta; class Magnoliopsida; order Solanales; family Solanaceae; genus Capsicum; species Capsicum annuum. The sequence goes on along the minus strand of NC_061121.1, from coordinate 229,712,664 downwards.
AAGTGGCGTTTTTTATCCATGTGGCATGCTTGGTGTTCAACCGTTAGAGAGGGGTAATTTTGAGCAAAAAATTTAACAGAGGGGTATTTTTTAGCCAAAAAACTAACGAAGGATATTTTTGCTCAATTTCAAATAGTTCAGAGATATTTTTGATCCCTTTCCGTTAACAAAAAAAAGTACTCCCTTTGTTCAGTTTTTTTTTTTTTAATCTTAACAATTTAATTATCAATTTAAAATTTCAAAATTAAAGTTTATAATTATTTTAGATTATACCTTTAATACTAAAGAAATATGCACAATATTAAAGAAGACTTTTATTAAATATGGATAATTTAATAACTTATATTTTACATTTATTATTTGACCATTAAAAGAACTAAAAAAACAGTTAAAGTAGAATGATGGGAGTATAAATTATTGATATTTCTACGAGAAATAATAGGAAAAAGTCCCCTTCAAACATTTATTAAGTGTCTATAGGCAAAGGGACAACAACTACGCTTACTAATAACCACTAGAGTTGGCATAGTGGTTCATCACTATGTCCCTTAAGCAAGAGGTCGAGGGTTCGATCCTTGCTTCTGTCAAATGGAGCAAATTCTGTGGCCAATTTCCTACCGCTTAGTGCGCTGATTGAGGAATGAAGGATTAGTTTCACGGCTGCCGGCTGTGCGGATACATTGGAAAACCAAAAAAAAAAAAAACTATGCTTACCAATAACCACTAGAGTTGGCATAGTGGTTCAACACTATGTCCCTTAAGCAAGAGGTCGAGGGTTCGATCCTCGCTTCTGGCAAATGGAGCAAACTTGTGGCCAATTTTTTACCGCTTAGTGCACTGACCGAGGAACGAAGGATTAGTCTCACAGCTGCCGGCTGTGGGGGGATACATTGGGAAACCCAAAAAAAAAAAAAACTGTGCTTACCAATAACCACTAGAGTTGGCATAGTGGTTCAGCACTATGTCCCTTAAGCAAGAGGTCGAGGGTTCGATCCTCGCTTCTGGCAAATGGAGCAAACTCTGTAGCCAATTTTCTATTTTTGGGAAACAAAAAAAGAAAAAAAAAACTATGCTTACCAATAGATACTTCTCACCTAATTAAACTTCTTCATAAAAATATTTAAAATATGCTCACTTCATGAAAAAAAAAAGGTTGAATAAATCTTTCAAAAATTTGGAGTTAACAATTGAAAACTTATTTAAAATATTTTTTCGTGAGTCTCATATCTCAACTATTCATTTTTCTATTTACAAAATTAAATTATCATCTTTTTGTGAGTTTCAGATCTCAGTTATCACTCCTTTTATATTACAACACACCTCGATGTTGAGATGGCCTACACACATCTATTGTCGATTGAAAAAAAATATTTGGCCAATTAGGCATCAAATTGTGTTTTAATACAAACAGAGTGATAGTTTAGTTAGATAAATAGAATAATCAATAGTTAAGGTATGGAACTCGCGACAAAAATGATAATTTAGATGTGTTTTTTATCATTAACTTCAAAATTTTAAAATGATAATTTTAATTTTCATATAATACAAAAATAGCCACTATCATAAAGTTCAAATTTCCACGAGGACAACATTTATGAAATTTGAAACTACAGAAACATAAACATAATTCACCTTAATCTATCATATTTACACAATTTACCATCCTTACTAAGTAATTACAAAAATTTTAACTAATTATATATCTTCGTTGGATGTATCGGGAGCTAATTATGTATATTGATAGACCCAGAATCGAAAAAAATATATCGACAACTAATTATGTATCTTTACAAAGAAAAGTGTATCTTCATTGGATGTATCGAGAGTTAATTATATATCTTGATAGACTTAAAATCAATATCCTCAATAATTATATAAAATATCGATATATTCTATAATTAAGCTCATTAGAGTATCTATAACTAATTTCATAATCTAAATTTAAATATTTATAATTCATAGATAACATAAATAAAAGTTTTATGTATATATATACAAAAAAATAAGAAAAATCCATAACAACAAAAAGAGATAAAAAGAAAATTTTAATATAATAAATGTCCTTAATCTTCTTCAACTTATCATTTATGTCTCTCATATAACATATCAATAAATATGAATTTATGTGTTAATTACTCCCTCAAAAGTTGATAATTTTTTTTTTAAAATTGTGATCTAAAAGAGAAAGTTGGTAATTCGTGCATACAAAATTCTGGTATATACGATTTACGCAAATTATTTTTTTACTTGAATTTATTTACTGAAATCCTTTTTTGAATCTAATACGCAATAAAAATTGATTCAGTATCAGCATAGTGAAAATCGATTTTATTATTGGTTTGAATTAGATTTTCGAAATTGAATGCACAATAAAAACTTCAAACACTTTCAAATTGTTAATTTTGTAATTACTATTATTTTTGTATACAATAACTTCAATTGTAATTTTGGGTTTCAATTTTCGTATTCAATTTTTATTTTCATAATTTTGAATTTTTTTTCCACAGAAGTTGTTAAAAGGTTATAATCCTTGTTTGTGTTAGTTTTTTTCTTCTTCTAAATCTCATTTGTAATTGCAATTTGTGTGATATATTCATTCATTACTCTACTGCATATTTCATAATATACATATTGACAGTCTATTAATATTTTTTTATGTATATCTACTAATAGTATATTTGGATTTCTGTATATCTGTTAACATAAGTGTATAATTGTATCTGTTTTAAAGGTTACAAAGATTGTTTTTATTATTTGTATATCTGTTGTTTGTATATTTATATATTAGTTTACATAAATTTGATATTTGTATATTTGTTGTTTGTATATCTATATATACATACATGCAAATCAAGTATACATATATTCAACTTAAAACTGTTGTTTATTATTTATATATCCGTTGTTTGTATATCTATATATACAAATTTGAATGTTGTTTGTAAACGATATTGCAAATGAAATATACATATATTCAAATCAAAATTGTTGTTTATTATTTATATGTCTGTTATTTGCTTATCTGTATATACAAATTTGAATGTTGTTTGTAAACGAAATATACATATTTGTATATCTGTTGTTTGTATATCTGTATATACATATATGCAAAAGAAATAAACATATACATATATGTTTATTATTTGTATATCTGTTGTTTGTTATCTGTATATACAAATTTAAAATTTTTAAATAATAAAAATTTGAATGTATATACATATATGCACTCTAAAACTGTATATATCTGCATATGCATTATTCTTCAAAATGTATATGTGAAAGTTAACTGTCCATACATATATGTAAATTGTATATGCATATATCAAAAATATAAACTATATATACATACATACACTCTAACTCTGTATATATATATATATATATATGCACGTATTATTCTACAAAAAAAAGTATACATATCTACATATATTGAAATAAAAATATATTTTGACCAACAATTCTGTTTCACGAGAGTATATACAAAAAAAACTCGTAATCATTGTCAACTTCATTGCTCCCCCTTTTAGATTTAGATACCTTAAAATATTTTTTCCTTTCCGCCTTGCTAGAAGATGTAATTTTTTTTTTTTTTTTTTGATAAATCATCCATAAAAAAAAAAATAGGGGAGTGACTTACATAATATATAAAAATTTATATTATAAAATAAAAATCCGCAAAAATGAAAAAATTATAAAAACGGGGGAGTACTCCCCCTTTTCTATTTTTTTGTAAAATAGATGAACAAAGAAGAAATTTAACGACTAACTGACATAATATATAAAAATTTTAAAAAAATTAAATCTAATGTCAATAAAAATCCTAAACTAATTTTCTGTGGTGAAAAATCCGCAAAAACGATTTATCACAGAAAAATCAAGGATTATATTTTATGATATTAGGGTGACTTTGAGAGAAAAAAGTTGAAGAAGATCTCTTGAATAATCATGTATTATGATGTTGCCAATGTTGTTTTTTCTTTAATTTAAAATCAAGGATATTAGAGTGATTTTGAGAGTAAATTAAGGAAAAAACAATTGAAAAAGATATCATAAAAAATCTTGTGTTTTGATATTCCATTATTGCCTTTTTTTGAGCTAATAGGATAGAGAGAGAATTGAAAGAAAATACTAAAAATAAATACATGCGAGAGAAAATTGATATATACAAATCTTAATATATTTGTATATAGGAGCCACAAAAACAACTGACTTTTAACTATCAAATGACTATGCATTGTAATTTTTTAAAACATTAACCATATAATATAATTAATATAGTATTTTGTACATAATATATAATTTTTTCTATTTAAAAATAATTATTTTTTAATTCGAAATAAAATTTGACAATTTCTTTACCTAAAAGCTCATAACCTATTTTTTTTTAAATTAAAGTAAAGTCGAATGGGTAAAATGATACGATTCAAAAGTCTTTTATGATAACGTGACCACATGAAGAATTTAATTTTGTTCGTAGTATTTTGTCTGTAGATCCAATTCGAGTACTTCGCGTTACGTTGCTATCAATGAAGAAAATTGGGAACATATACAGGTGATACATCATACATACATATATATCATTATTATTAAGGCCCCAAAATAAGGTGATACATCTTTATATTTATGGGCACAAAGGGGACATAGTCAAAATTCTAAGAACCTTAGCTTAATGCATGATGATTTTGATTTTCATATTTTCCTCATTAAAATTCTGGGGACATTGGATAAGATTTTATGGTACTATAGGGTGGTTAGGGATTTAAGGGAAGTCCATTGACAATATTTCAAAATATATTTCAAGGGGTTCTTAACATCTTCCTCTCAGTTAATAAAATGTTTAATCGGAATCAGTTGTCGTAAATCAATCTTTTGAGTCAAAGTTATCTTATAAGAGATGGTTATTTTATACGACGACTTGACACACATACTTCTTTATTTTAATCCTTTGAGATAAGCATTCAGTATCCCCTTGAACTATGGTCAAAGTTGATACGACACACTCCAACTTCATAAGGGTCCAATTACCTTCCTGAACTCAATTTTAGTGTATTTTTGTTACCCTTTTATGCTGACGTGACACCTTTATTACATAAAATGGAGCCCGCGTCAAAGGTGCCATATCAGCTGAAAAGGTTGACAAAAGGTGCCACGTCAGCTAAAAAGGATGACAAAAATACGCTAAAATTTAGTTCAGGGGGTAATAGGGCCCCTGTGAAGTTGGAGTGTGTCGTAGCAAATTTGGTCATAGTTCAGGGGGTACTAGATGGTTTACTCTAATGATTAGAGTATCTAATCCTTTTGAATTCGGATCCAATTAAATTTTTCGTGAATTTATATTAGTAGACTAGAGTAAATCGACAAAGAATGGAACAAAAGATATTATAAAGACGCACGATAAGGAGTCAAAAGGCAAAAATTTTCTAAGAATGCCCTTTAACTTTCCGAAGATAGGATACAAACGTCATTGTATCGATTCGATAGACTCTATAACTCACTTATTCTTGTACCAATAACACCGATGAACCTATAACTTAATGAAAATATTTGTTCCTAAATATACCATAAATATTTAGGGCCCAAATTGGGTGACTATCCTTATCATAGTTTTGACTATGCCCATAATCTAGGAAATAAAAGAAGATAAGAGTTGAAATTTTAATAACCTAATAACATGTGATTATTTTCATATTTTCCACATTATTACTAATATTTAAGGAGAGTTCTACAAGTTTGTATTATTGACTGGGAATGTATGGGGAATAACTTTTTGTAACACGCTTTAACTTAGTGGGGGTCCTATATAAGATCCCTCGACTATTTATTACCATATTTCTGTGGTACATATTTGTCCAGATGGATTACTCAGACCCTTATGCTCTAGTGCACGTGTATTCACGCAGTGGTTCAGCTAGACAAATATATGCCATAGAAATATGATAATAAATAGTCTAAGGGGCTCATAGGACCCCCGCAAAGTTGAGACGTATTACAATAAATTTCGCCAAAATTTAAGTATACTTCGAATCTTTTTCCCGGCAGACATGCTTATCAAGTTCATAAAATTCAAAAAAGGTTAATAAAGTTGTTAACCTTTTATTTGTTTTTGGTTTTCCATTTGATCCGTTGTTCGATATCTGTACTGGAGATCAACTAAATTTGAATTCACGATAAAAAGTCTCATATTAAAGGTAAAATACTTCTTAATAAAGACGATTCTATATCCAATCATCGAACTCGAAACCTCTCATTAATGTTTTTTTCTTACAAATTGTTAGTTGGCAAGTACATAAATGATCAAAATACAGCATGATTTTGAGCTGCCTTATTTTGAACATTTTCCATTGTAACTTGAATTTTAGTACTAGTCATATTTGTTGTCTTTGCTCTTACAACACATTTTGTACTTGATAACTATTTGTTTATACGTTTGGTTTATTGAACTACAAATTGAAAAGGAATAAAATTATTTCACCTTTTATTCCGAAACAATAATACCTTATCCTATCAACCAAACAAGGCATAGTAGATAAACGTGCTCTTTAGTTTGGTCTTAGCTGATATTATGTCCTTCAATTGTGGGTGTGCACAAATAGACACATAAACTTATATAAAGTTGAACAATTTGACACGCTCGTCCTACGTGATATCCATATTGCAATTCACATGAGATTACCACGTAGATGTCACATAGGACGTACTGGCGGAGTCAGAATTTTCATTAAGGGAATTTAGGAGTAAACATACAAACTAATTGAAGGGGGTTCAAAATCTACTATCTATACATAAAAAATAATTTTAACTATATATAAATAGTATAGTTTTACGCCGAAGAGAGTTCGGATGAACCCCTTGGCCTAAGGGCAGCTCCACCTCTGGTAGGACATGTATGTCTACTTGTACACACCCGAAGTTGGAGGGCATAAATGTTAGATGGGGCCAAGTTAATTAAAGGGCATGCTTATGTATTGTGCCTTACAAATCAGTTGCCACTTGGTGAACACATAGTGTACACTCATAGGACACCCTGTAGAACGTTCGTGTTTTCTTTTCAACTTTATACACGTTTAAATGCCTACTCAGAATCAAAGTTGAAGGACATATATGTCAGTTCAAACGAAATTAATGACACATTTATTTATTATGTCACCAAACAACCTCTTAATTCATTTAAATCTTCAAATTTGACTTCTTCCCTCCCAATATTATGAAAATATTTTGGACTTAATGACTTTTAAGTTCTTGTGGCAAACTTTTCTTTTACCCTAGCTCTTATGAACACTATTTTGTTCTTTTTATTTGTATCAAATTAAATAACAAAATGGAAGTCTTTTTATCTGCAAATACATTATTAAAAATTTAGGACGAATATTATTAAATTATACAGAAAAGCAAAATGAAATCTATTACAAAATTGTTGTATCAACTTTACCAAACATAACAAACTAACAGAGCCCATAATTAAAGACAAAATTAATCTTCATTTTTTAATCATAATTTTAGCCGATATACAGTGTATAACCAAGGTATAATTATTAAAAGTATATGATTTCTTTATAATGTACCACAACAACTTACTCAGTGTAGTCCCACAAAGTCGGGTTTGGGGACAGTGGCGGAACCAGAATTTTCCCTAAGGGGGTTCAAAATGAAAAAAGTAAACTTACAAACTAGCCGAAAGGGGTTTGTCATCTATTATACGTACATAAAAAATAATTTTAACCTGCATGTATAAAGAGTATAATTTTCTGCAGAAGGAGATTCAGATGAACCCCTGGCCTAAAGGTGGCTCCGCCCCTATTTGGGGAAGGTAGAATATGCGCAAACTTTATCTTTACCTTACAGGTGAGATAGCAAGAGACCGTTTCCAATAGAGAGATTGTTTCCATAAAGTAGCATCTGGGGAGGATAAGGTGTACGCGGACCTTACTATAACAACTATATTTGTATATAGTCTGTACACGGATTATACGTTTATTATATAAGTATTGGATATACATTATACACAAAATATATACTAACCATATTCATAAATTATTACGGTAAGGTGGGTGAAATATTTCTTAATCGACTGACTAAAAATATTAAAATTCGTGTTTTTTTGGGCGGTGCGCGTGTGTGGGGTGGGGGGTGGGGGTAGGAAGAGGGCAGATGGAAGAGAAAATTTGGTGAAATTCTAGTAATTGGGTAGGTTAACTGTGACCTCCTACTGGCTTTAATTAGGTCATCATACTGAACCAATTTTGGTTTCAAACATTATAGTCAAAAATACTCACGTGTTCTTAAATTGGAAAGAGGCTTCTATAATAAGAAAGTCAAACCAAGAATGTTTAGATGCCAAATGTTTTCATGACAAGTGTTCTTTAAAAAAAAAAAAAACTATTTTTTATTTATTATCTGATATTCTGCTTTCTTTCGAGTCAAGGATCTATCAAAAATAACTTTTTAGAATTAAGATCTGCATATGTACTACTTATGTGATTACATTAGAGATATTATTGTTATCCCCTGGTACCCGATTTGGGACCTAGACTAATTCTAGGATTCGAAGTCGAAACTTTTGATTACCTTATATATAGTATAAAGTCAAACCCAACCATATATTGTTTGGTTTCAAGAGTTAATTAACATCACCGTTTTTTAGGTTTTTATTTGACTTATCTTGAATTATAAGATTTTTCTTTTTTCAATTATATAGCATGAAAATTGCATGATTGACAATCTAACATCCATTATACTAATTAGGCAGCATATTTTGGTCTCTCAAAAATTAAAAAAAAAAGAGAGTTTTTGACAGATCACATAACAGGACCAGTTTAGTTAATTTTGGTACACAAAGACTTATGCAATGTATACATCAAATGTGCACACATATGTGTCACAATCCAAGCCCATGACACAGGCATGCCTACATTAAGGTTAGGGGTCAGCCAGTGGCGGACCCAAGATTTAAGGATCATGGGTGATCGGGAGATCCAAACACACATACTGACGCTGAAAGCTTTTCTAAGTTTTATATCAATTTTAATACATTTTGTTATATGATTATACTTAGTCTGCTTCGAATTTAACGTATACCGAAGGACTCCAAAACTTAGCCTTAGGTCCACCCCTTGGGTCACCGGCATCCGTTAACCTTAGAAAAAAAATTCTTGTATATACAATGTATATATATACCTTATATAAGTCAACAATGAATGCTGTTTGGGGACATTGGCCTACGCCCCTACCTATGCGGTGTGTAATTTGGTACGGTAGATATCAAATTACTGTATCGAAATTGAAATTTAAAAGAAACTGACCTCTATTGCAATGTACATGAAATGTACACACGTGTCATAATCCAAATCCATGACACATACTGATAGAGGCGAACCTACATTAAGGTTAGGGGTCACCCACATCTATTAACCTTAGAAAAAAATGTTGTACATACAATGTATATATACCTTATATAAGTAACAACAATGCTGTTTGGGGGCACTGGCGTAGGCCCTTACCTATGTGTTGTGTAATTTGGGACGGTAGATATCAAATTACTATATCGAAATTGAAATTTAAAAGAAACCGAACTTTGTTGCAATGTACATCAAATGTACACACATGTGTCATAATC
>NC_061121.1:229692639-229700051 GCF_002878395.1 Capsicum annuum | reverse complement strand
TCTTTCAGACTGGTGCTCTGCGTGATGACCCTGGCTGATATGGACCTGCCTCTGAAGTTCTCTTTCTCCCATTTAAACTTTGTAGCATATCCTGTAAAGACACCTTGATACCGGGGAAGAAGCTTCGGGCCCGTATTTCTGCTTCATGAGGAGTGCACTTGGAAAGATTATTCTGACACCTTTCTACCGTCTTGAACAAATCTGCTAGTTGAACCCTCAGTGTTTCCACTTTGGACCCTACACTTTCATCCTGATGATCGTCTACTATGCATTCTTCCTGTATTCTCCCTCTAAGCTGCACTGGTAAGGGTTGACTGATACCCCGAGGGATAGATTGAAGCCAAACCTCATATCCCTGAGTGTACCCCGGATTATCCAAACTTTCTTTGAGTATGTCCACACCCAGCTTTGTTGCATGCTTCCAAAACTGCTCATACTTGCTCTCACCTAGTGTTTGGTCTTTGAAGTACTCAACATCCTTCAGAAGATCCACTGCTGGTAGCACATCCTGCAGCCTACCCAACTGGCGCATTACCCTAGAAGGACTGTATGGTCTAGTGCAATTGAGCCCTAACATAACTAAAGGGAGCTGCGTATGACAACCCAACAAGATTATCTTCGGTCGAAGCCACAGATAAGTCCACAAAATATTATTCCCTGTTCTTAATTCAAGAAATTCAATCCAATCCTCGACTCCCACGAGTAGCGAGAATTTATCCAAACGCAACCTGGAGTCCATGGCTTTCACTCGATTGGGAATACAACGATCTAACACGTCTGGTCTAACTAAAGAAGGCGCATGCAAATGCTCCATCATCCATAACTGCAATATCAGGTTACTGCCCTCAAAAAATCTCTTTCCCCCCTTCACTTCGGTTAAAGCCTTGTATATTTCTGTTACGATCATGGGTATGAGACTGAACCTTCTCTTTTGATTAATACCCTTGTCGTTTTGATCCTTATGAAATAGGGCCATCACCACGGATTACAAACGGGTATTAATACGTCTTTCTTCTAATGGAAATACTAAAGTACCTAACAATGCGAGAGTGAAGACTTCAAGACGCTTTCTCTCCCATTTCTCCCTAGTCACATGAAATTCATCCCAAAAGTAATCAAAACCTTCCAAGGGCCCGAATCTAGCGAACAAAAAATCTAGGGAAACCCATGAGTCACTTAAACAACCCAAACGAATACCCTTACTTTTCAAACCACAAGACTGCAAAAATCTCACGCCAGTATGATTTCGTGCCCGGATCATATCCTTCTCGATATAGGGCAAATGCAATAAACCGGATATTTCTGGCAAAGTAGGAGTCATTTCACATTCTCCAAACCTGAACACCAAACTATTTGAATCCCAAAAGGTCAACAAAGCCTCTATTAAATCTGGACGAAGGGTAACATGCAGAAGTTCCGTAAGATCACCTAATATTTTAACCAGTTTCTGTTGATCAACATAGTTAAACATTTTCCACCATTTGATTAACTTTTTGGGCACCTTGACAACCATCAGAACTCTAGACTTGGTGGACAAATCCATCCTGTGATAACACATAAGACGTTATCTCAAAAATTCGACAGTAGTAGAAGATTCCCAACCCTTGGGATTTTTTGACGCAAACATATGTGATGGGACAGACCACATCCATGACTCCAATTTGCCGAACAGAAGTACTGAGCGAAATCAGTCTACTTGGCAAACAACTCTAGATTACGGGGCGAGAGACCTAAGCTAATACTAACACAAAGGCCGACACAAAAATTACCGGACCCACCGAGGGTTGCCTACGTATGCCAACCCGAGGGAAGGGAATCAGGTATGCGTAGTTCATCCAGATTGGACAATTAACGATTAACTAATAAATTGGCCCTAACTTAAGAGACACTACCAAAGACAAATAAATAAAAACTTTTGGATTTTCAGCTACACTGACACCACCAATTATGAAGAAAAATCTTTTTGGCGTTTTTCTTTTGGAAAAATAAGTAGAAAGGGCAAACAAAATTTTTTTTTTTTTGAATCTACGGTACTTTGAGAAGACAAATACAAAACGCAAAAAAATCTTTTTGAGTTTTTGGATTGTGAAAAACAAAAGTCATAACGAATTCTAAAATAAACTACGACATTCCTCTTTTTATTCATTCCTTTTGACTCTTTTTTTCTTTTTCGTTTTTGCCTACGCATTTTACTCCTAACAAATTTTTTTTATTTTTATTTTTAATTTCAAAAATCAATTCGTTAAATGACCATGTTATCCTTAAAAATGCAACAGTTAGCACGTAGGGATGCTTTAGAGGGGAGTCTCCTACAAAGGGCCATGTGGGTCCCGCTAGGTCTCAGTATGATGCACATAAGCATAACCTAAAGGCTGACCTACGTTGTGGTTTACTAACAAGGCTGTTCGGGGGAGCGTATGGTCGATAGTGGCTGCTTTGTTTTCCACCTACTCCATAACATCGACGGCTCCCCCCTAAAATAAGGGTGACTCAACTAGAGGTTGTGTACAACACGTGTACTACAGACTTGTTGCAGAAAGAAGGTCGGGGGTGGACTCATGATGACAGATATAAAGCGGTAACACATAGGATAAATACTATAAACAAAGAGCACGAAAAAGCACAAAAGTGAAAATAACACAAACAATAACCACAAACAATGCTTATACACTCGTAATGCCAAACAAAGCCGATACGACTCCAAAAATAGCTCAAATTCTGAAAACTTGTCATTCTCCCCAGCAGAGTCGCCAGAAGCTGTCACACCCCTTTTTTACGTACTCCAAAAAAAAGATTTATTTTAAGTCCGAAAGAGTTTTATTATTTAAGTGACAAGAAATGAAAATTTGTTTCGGAAAAGAATTATTTATTCAGAGTCGCCACTTGGCATAATCCGATGTGCCAAGTCACCTTTGGAAAATCCTTTTCGAAACCATTTGACTCTTAAACTGGTTTGCGAATAGAGATTCCGGCTAAGGAATTCTGTTGACCGAGGGGAAGGTGTTAGGCACCCCTCGATCCCGTGGTTCAACCACGGTCGCTTGGGTAGAGTGTATCAACTATTTTGGCATTACGAAATGTACAAACCACACAAAAACACACAAAATAATCGAACAATAACAGAACAAAATAAAAATGTAAAGTCCAGTCCAATTATTACAACCCGAAATAAAAATACTGAAATAACCTACACTAGTCCTAAACCATGCTTTACCCGATGCCTCGGGTCTTGATCACGAACATCCTTAGCGTACAAAATTCTTCGGGGAATTCCCCGGTAAGTAAATACAAATTACCTCGGGGCATTCCCCGATTAAATAAATACACTTTCCAAATACGATAAACAAGACATTCAACAAATATTCCAATCATTCCAACACTACACCAATCCTAAACTTGCCTACCCGAACCTACGATTGCCTACCCACCTGACTTACCATGATACTATCACGAAATTGATAATTAGATGTGAAAGGAACAATAACGACGAATCAAATCAAAATTAATCCTAACTGACTTTAACAATTTTTAACTCGCGCCCCGAATTCCCTTTAAACCCATGATTAGTGCATGCTTCGATTTACCAATCACATCTCATAATCCGAAACCAACATCAAACACAACACAAACAACGAAGATTCAAACTAAACACGCAACCAATAAATCATCCACACCCACAACATCAATAAAGTAAAGATCGGTAGAAGAAATGGACCTTAATGAAACTGATCCTTGTCGATAATAAAGAAATTCGAAGACCAAAATACTCGAACGGAGAACCTCAATCACGAATCGAATTTTGAACCAACAACGAAGATAAGCCCGAACCTATTTCGCACCTCCTAGCTACTGTTTCGACCGATTTCCGGCTGACTTCGCCGGATTCGAACCACTGAAAACGGGAAAGCCTGAGATAACAGTGTCAAAAATCTCGTCGAACCCAAACTAACCTCATCAGAATCAGCTAGTTTGGTTGCTGATATGCTTTCGGTCGACGGGGGTTATTGTTTCCGATGGATTTTTGAGCGATTGGATTGTGGATCACTATTAGCGATGTTTTCCAATGGTTTTGACACCAGTGAAGGTAGAAACTACTCCTATGAGTCACCGGAGCTCTGAATCAGTGTAGACTCGCCGGAACAGTGACCCAAAAACAACTGAACGGTCGGATTCCGGCTATATCTCGTTCAGAAATCGAAGAAAAATAAAGAGATTTGGGCGATTACGAGACTGATTCGAACAACTGACGCTGAAACTGAGTCCGGCACTTAGGTCGCCGGAGAAAGCTTGAACGAAAATTTGATTTCTCGCCGCTTTCCCTATTCCTTCGCCGGATTCCGTCAAACGCCCTCCATTTTCATTTATCCTTACTGAGTGTGTGTGTGCAAGTGTTTTCCAGCTAGAGCAAGTGTGTGTGTGTGTGAATCGTGAGGTCTGTGTGTTAATGGTGTGAGGTTAAGAAGATGATGGAAATGGAAGAAGAAAAAAAAAATTTGGGATATGCTCTGTTTCCTGTTTTGGGTTGCTCCTCCTCCTTTCTTACGTGAGAGTATGTGTGTATATATTGTGAGGTAGGTATTGGGGTAGGGTAGGTGGGGTAGGGTATGGGGTGGTGTGGTTTATTTTGATTGGGTAGGTTGTTAGGATAAGATAGAATTAGTTAGGATAGGTTTTGTTAGGGATTTTGTTATTTTATTTTATTTTTTATTTTTTGTATTTTGTGAGGGTATAATAACATGGGTGAGGGTACACGGTAGGATAAAATAAGAATGGGTAAAAACGACATCGGGGAGGGACGAAATTAGGTGTCTACAATGATCAAATGTGCTACGACTCACTTCAATTTTACGGAGGTCTTATTACTCTTCTGAACTCAATTTTAGCGTATTTTTATCACCCTTTTGTGCCCACGTGGCACCTTTTGTCAATTTTTTTACCTGACGTGACACCTTTGACACGAACCACATTTTATATAATAAAAGTGTCATGTCGGCACGAAAGGGCGTAAAAAATATGCTAAAATTAAGTTCAGGGAGGTAACAGGACCCGTGTAAAGCTGGAGTGTGTTGTAGGAACTTTGACCATAGTTCGAAAGGATACGGAATGATTATCTCTAAAAATAATTAAAATGATTAGATTTTGCATGCAGCCTGGTTATTTAGTTAATTCTTTTACTGTTTTATTTAGTTTATAGGAGAAACAAATCTAAAATTTAGATTGAATGAGTTTATAATATTTATTTTCTAACTAAATTACAATATCATACATTTTACAAGCCCGGATATATAACTTTATTCTAGGTTAAATTTTTTACAATATGACTCCTTAGGTTTCAATCCACTTGGGACACTTTTTTTTAGTTTGTCTTTAAAAAATGTCATTTTTTATTTGTAGAAATAATTTATTTTTAAATTTCTACTTTACTATTAGTGGGATGATTTATATTCACACATCGTTTTTTCTTAAATTTTATATCTGATCAAATAGTATCACATAAATTGCACAGAGAAGTGTGTCTAATATTTAAAAAATTCATATTGTCGTGCTCATGTGACGACCAAAACGGTGAGGTCAGATCGTCTGTTTGGCCGAACTTATTTTTTTCTAAAATAATTAATTTTTTAAAAAATGCTTATTATAGAAAATAAGTATCTAGCCAAACTTTTAAATGAAAATAAGTGCTTCTGAAGTTATAAAAAAAAGTTTGGAAAAAAACAAGTGCTTTTGGAATTATAAAAAATAGTTTTTCAACAACAATAATATATCCAGTATATTCTCATCAAGTGGGATCTGGAGAGGATAAGTGTATGCAGTCCATACCACTACCTCAGACGTTAGATAGATAGGTTGTTTTCGATAGATCCCTAGAGAAAAAATAATTTTTTATAAGCTAAAAAAAAGTAACTTCTTCTTAAAAACACTACTTATTTGAAAAGAACTTCAGAAAAAAGAAAACACTTTTCAAGTAAGCTGATTTTAAAATTTTAATCGAACAGATAATAAAACTAACAAAAATTATTTGATTATTTTAGAGAGCCCAACCACATGATAAATTCATGAAGCATATTGCATGTGGACCCAAAATGAATAATGCCTCTCATAAATTGCCTCTGATAAATTAAACTTAGATTGTGACACACAAAATAAAACCTATTTTTAGGGGTACATTGCATCACAAAAATATTGATTTGATAGAATGGGTCCTCTTTATGATCTGTCAAAAACTCATAAAAGAAACTTTAATTTGGTATGGGAACAAGTCTAATATTGTTTGTTCTTAATACAAGTATACTATGTAACAAGTGACAAAAATGAATGTCCAATCAATTGGACCAAGTCTTTATTTTATGACCCTACACAATAATACTTGTTTAATATATTTAAAAATTAAGAGATAATTTATCTTTTTTTATTTATTTTACGTTTGTTATTGAATACAATTTATCGCTTGATGTATTTTTTAATGTATTGAATTTATTATATTCAAAGAGTAATATAGTAAAATTACTTTTATTATTTATTGTTTCGTAAACTGTATATTAAGTTAATAGTGGACGGAGGGATTACAATTTAACACCATGTGTGGATTATTTCAATTAAAGATCTGTGACTTACTCCTACTTTATTGCTGCCTAATTAATGTTGTTCTCATTTCAATTTTAAGTGAATTTGTTTGAATGGAGTGGAATTCTATTTTTAGAAAAAAGTTATAATCTAAAATTTAAACATGATATGACATTCTTATGGCTAAAATTAAGAATAATATAGGATAATTACTTGAGTACTATGTACCATATATCTATATAATATGTATGAATTGTATGTGTAATTAATATATGCTTTGGTACGAACTTGAGTATTTTGATTTTGTTTTACAAATATTAAATGCACGTACCATTAAAACCGCGATACCGAAATTTCAGTTTTAATATAATAATTTGATATCAGATAAACCAAATAACACAACACACAGGTAAGGGCCTAGGCCGGTGCCCCCAAACAACATTCATTGTTAGTTATATAAGGTATATACACATTGTATATACATCATTTTTTTCCTAAGGTTAACGGATGTCGGTGATCCCTAACCTTAATGTAGGTCAGTCTCTAATAGGGTTTGTCATAGGCTTGGATTGTGACACATATGTGTGTACATATGATGTAAATTGCAACAAAGTTTGGTTTCTTTTAAATTTCAATTTCGATATAGTAATTTGATATCTACCGAACCAAATTTGCGCATAGGTAGGGGCCTACGCCGGTGCCTCCAAACAACATTCACTGTCGACTTATGTAAGATATATATATATACATTGTAAATACAACACTTTTTTTTTTTCTAAGGTTAACAGATGTCGATGACCCCTAACTTTAATATAGGTTGGCCTCTGCCAACGTCTGTCATGGGCTTG
>NC_061121.1:229687541-229689639 GCF_002878395.1 Capsicum annuum | reverse complement strand
AAAAGATATTATGTATGATATTTGATCCTTTGTTGATTTTATTGCTTGTTTAGTACTTGCATTTTTTAAGATTGATATGATAAATGCATTTTATTCTTCTATCCAAACATTGTGTCATCCTTTGTTTACCCGTTTGAGCTTCGTTTTATTTTTCTTTCATATTCCTCTTTTGGAATCAAAATAGAGTCAAAGATAAATGTCAAGAAAATAAGAATAAAATAAAGAGTTCAAAAATAATTTAAAAAAAAGAAAAAAAAATCAAAATCAAATCAGAACAAAGAACAAGCTGATGGAACTATGTCAGACCTGATTCTCCTCTCTCGGGAGTGAGATACGTAGGCTGCCCTATTTCGGGCTCTGTCCAACCAAATAAAGATTTAAGATTCACCCAGTCAACAAAACTGGGGCATGAGTTAATGTTTTGTTTGAGTCGATTCCAAAAGTTGTAAGTCCCACCCCCACTTCAAGTATCATTTGAGCCCCTTACCATTTTTTCTAACCTTAACCAAAAGCCAAGTTACAACCAAAGAAAGTCCTTCAGATCAATTTTTGATAATGTTAAGGCTAAGCATGCAATGGATATTTATGATACATTGTGAAGTACCACTTGTCTTCCCCAGCATAAGAAATCAGGAAGGAAATACAAAAATGAAAGAGTCTTATTGGTGAAAACCCCCGTGGGCATCATAAGGCGATGGTGAGTTGAGAGAAATGAAAATGAGAGAGTCTTATTGATGAAAACCCCCGTGTACATCATAAGGTGATGGTGAGTTGAAAGAAATGAAAATGAGAGAGACTTATTGGTGAAAACCCTTCCGGGCACCGTAAGGCGATGGAGAGTTCAAGAGAAAAGTGAAAAGTGAAAAGAAAGAGATTTGTTGGCAAAAGTCTTTTAAGATGTCGTCAATCGAATGTGATGTATGAGTCCAATGGATTTGAAGAAGCGTCTCAGCGGCAAAAGGTACGAACTCAACAACAAATGGGGAGTCTGGATAGGAAGATTAGGCAGCTCAATCCAAAATGCATGTCATACTTGTTGGAGTTGGTTGTCGTATTCAGATAAGTTTTCTTTTTGAATATAGGACATTGCCTTTTTTTTTCATTTACCTATTCATGCTTTTTGTCTTTTTATGTCATTTATCAAAATAAAAATCACCATCATTTCTATACATTTCAAGTCAAGTCCGTGTCAAAAGAAGCGAGAAAGGATCTCAAAATTTACTACCAGTCTTTCCAATTATGTGAGAAAAAGCCAAGGAACAGCACAGGGATAAATATGATCGTAATTCAACATGAAGCAAAGGAAGTCTATCAACTGACAGGCTATTGGATTCATAGAAACATTCAGATTTGGGAAAAGAGTGCACCTCAGGAGCATGGTAAAATGGAAACCCATTGTTTGAGCCAGAACTCATTTCCCTCAATCTGGATCTGGGTCAATGATGCGGCAAGACAGGGCAAGTGTTAGCAATTTGGAACAAAGATGAAAGGAAAGAGTGCCGGACAGATACCTGAGAAGCCAAGATCGGCTAGCCACCACTAAGTTTTTAACTGACAAATTTTCTTTGATTGAAATAGGGGCAAATTCGCTTCACTTAATTCATCTACCATTGGAAACGCACATCCACGAGATTTTACCTTATGTTGAGGACCTTCCTGAAAAATGAGATTTTACTTTCTGTTCAGGACCCTCCTGAAAAATGGAATTTTACTTTATGTTCAGGACCCTCCTAAAAAATGAGATTTTACTTTATGATCAGGACCCTCCTGAAAAATGGGATTTTACTTTATGATCAGGACCCTCCTGAAAAATGGGATTTTACTTTATGTTCAGGACCCTTCTGAAAAATGAGAATTTACCTTATGTCCAGGACCCTCCTGAAAAATGAGAATTTACTTTCAGTTCAGGACCCTCCTGAAAAAATGGGATTTTACTTTCAGTTCAGGACCCTCCTGAAAAATGGGATTTTACTTTATGATCAGGTCCCTCCTGAAAAATGAGATTTTACTTTCTGTTCAGGACCCTCCTGAAAAATGGGATTTTACTTTCTTCTCAGGACCCTCCTGAAAAATGGGATTTTACTTTCTGTTCAGGACC
>NC_061121.1:229683547-229687441 GCF_002878395.1 Capsicum annuum | reverse complement strand
ATTTTACTTTATGTTTAGGACCCTCCTGAAAAATGAGAATTTACTTTATGTTCAGGACCCTCCTGAAAAATGGGATTTTACTTTCTTCTCAGGACCCTCCTGAAAAATGGGATTTTACTTTCTGTTCAGGACCTTCTTGAAAAATGGGATTTTACTTTCTGTTCAGGACCCTCCTGAAAAATGGGATTTTTACTTTCTGTTCAGGACCCTCCTGAAAAATGGGATTTTACTTTATGTTCAGGACCCTCCTGGAAAATGGGACAACGCTTTCAAAAATGAAATACTACTTTATTATAATTTTTTTCTGAGATAATTTTCGTTCTAGTTTTAATTTTGGGTTTCAGGAGGCCGCCTGAAGAACAGGGTGATGAAATAGCAAGTCAGAGGCCCGCCGGAAGAACAGAGTGAAGAAAATGAAAAGTCAAGCAAACCAAGTGATGAAATAGCAAGTCAGGAGCCTGCCTGGAGAATAGGGTGAATAAACGGAAAAGTCAAGCAATAAAGTGAAGCAAATGAAAGCCAAGCAACAAGATGAAAGAAATTGCAAGTCAGGAGCCCGCTTGAAGAATAGGGTAACGAAAGTCGAGTCAAGAATCAACAGAAGCTGTATAGATAGGATTTTTGTAATTTCATTTATGTTTTAACTTGTAATTTTCATTTTTGATGAAATAACAGAGCCGCGGACCGGAACCTCGATGGAACCTCACTCGACTCTCCAACTCGGTATAGTCCTTCTCTTTCCAGTCCTTTGAAATACTCGTGACTTGGTTCCCTCATAACTTGGGTAGGTAGGTTGTCCTAATTCAAGACCCGGTAGTCCTTTTTCCTTCTGTTTCTTTCTATGAATAATGGTCGGGTCAAAATTTGGTCTCGCTGTCTACTTCTTTGCCTGAAAACACTTCGTGTTTACATCCAAAGGGGGCATGATGTAGACACCTAATTTCGCCCCTCCTCAATGTCGTTTTTACCCATTCTTATTTTATCCTACCGTGTACCCTCACCCATGTTATTATACCCTCACAAAATATAAAAAAATAAATAAATAATAAAATAACAAAATCCCTAACAAAACCTATCCTAACTAATTCTATCTTATCCTAGCAACCTACCCAATCAAAATAAACCACACCACCCCATACCCTACCCCACCTACCCTACCCCAATACCCACCTCACAATATATACACACATACTCTCACGTAAGAAAGGAGGAGGAGCAACCCAAAACAGGAAACAGAGCAGATCCCAAAATTTTTTTTTCTTCTTCCATTTCCATCATCTTCTTAACCTCACACCATTAACACACAGACCTCACGATTCACACACACACATACTTGCTCTAGCTGGAAAACACTTGCACACACACACTCAGTAAGGAGAAATGAAAATGGAGGGCGTTTGACGGAATCCGGCGAAGGAATAGGGAAAGCAGTGAGAAATCAAATTTCCGTTCAAGCTTTTTCCGGCGACCTAAGTGCCGGACTCAGTTTCAGCGTCAGTTGTTCGAATCAGTCTCGTAATCGCCCAAATCTCTTTATTTTCCTTTGATTTCTGAACGAGAAATAGCCGAAATCCGACCGTTCAGTTATTTTTCGATCACTGTTCTGGCGAGTCTACACTAATTCGAAGCTCCGGTGACTCATAGGAGTAGTTTCTACCTTCAGTGGTGTCAAAACCATCGGAAAACATTGCTAATAGCGACTCACAATCCAATCGCTCAGAAATCCGTCGAAAATAGTAACCCCCGTCGACCGAAAGCATATCAGCGACCAAACTAGCTGATTCTGATGAGGTTAGTTTGGGTTCGATGAGATTTTTGACACTATTATCTCGGGCTTTCGCATTTTCAGTGGTTTGAATCCGGCGAAGTCAGCCGGAAATCGGTCGAAACAGTAGCTAGGTGGTGCGAAATAGGTTCGGGTTTATTGTCGTTGTTGGTTCAAATCTGGCGAAGTCAGTCGGAAATCGATCGAAACAGTAGCTAGGAGGTGCGAAATAGGTTCAGGCTTATCTTTGTTGTTGGTTCGAAATCCGATTCTTGATTGAGGTTCTCCGTTCGAGTATTTTGGTCTTCGAATTTCTTTATTATCGACAAGGATCAGTTTCATTAAGGTTCATTTCTTCTACCGATCTTTACTTTATTGATATTGTGGGTGTGGATGATTTATTGGTTGCGTGTTTAGTTTGAATCTTCGTTGTTTGTGTTGTGTTTGATGTTGGTTTCAAATTATGAGATGTGATTGAAAAATCGAAGCATGCACTAATCATGGGTTTAAAGGGAATTTGGGGCGCGAGTTAAAAATTGTTAAAGTGAGTTAGGATTAATTTTGATTTGATTCGTCGTTATTGTTACTTTCACGTCTAATTATCAATTTCGTGATAGTATCATGGTAAGTCAGGTGGGTAGGCAATCGTAGGTTCGGGTAGGCAAGTTTAGGATTGGTGTAGTGTTGGAATGATTGGAATATTTGTTGAATGTCTTGTTTATCGTATTTGGAAAGTGTATTTATTTAACCGGGGAATTCCCCGAGGTAATTTGTATTTACTCACCGGGGAATGCCCCGAAGAATTTTGTACGCTAAGGATGTTCGTAATCAAGACTCGAGGCATCGGGTAAAGCATGGTTTAGGACTAGTGTAGGTTATTTCAGTATTTTTATTTCGGGTTGTAATAATTGGACTGGACTTTACATTTTTGTTTTGTTCTGTTATTGTTTGATTATTTTGTGTGTTTTTGTGTGGTTTGTACATTTCTTAATGCCAAAATGGTTGATACACTCTACCCAAGCGACCGTGGTTGAACCACGGGATCGAGGGGTGCCTAACACCTTCCCCTCGGTCAACAGAATTCCTTAGCCGGAATCTCTGTTCGCAAACCAGTTTAAGAGTCAAATGGTTTCGAAAAAGATTTTCCAAAAGTGACTTGGCACACCGGATTATGCCAAGTGGTGACTCTGAATAAATAATCCTTTTCCGAAACAAATTTTCATTTCTTGTCACTTAAATAATAAAACCCTTTCGGACTTAAAATAAATCTTTTTTTTGGAGTACGTAAAAAAGGGGTGTGACAATCATAGTTCAAGATACTAGATGCTTCACTCTTATTTTTATGAAGTTTTCAGGCCGTTATTCTAACCTGATGTATACCATTTATGGAGGACCGAGGGGGGCATTGAACCTTCTTACCCCATACATCATAAAAATGGCAGCACAGTGCACTAAAGCTATCGCTATGCGCGGTGTTTAGAGAATGGCCCCAACACAAGGGTGTATTATACGCAACCTTACTTTGCATTTCTGTCAGAGGCTGTTTCCAAGGCTTGAACCCGTGACCTCCTGGTCACATGGCAACAACTTTACCAATTACTCTAAGGCTCCCCTTCATCTAATACATCATAGATTTTGAAAAAAAAAGAATACATAATACATAAACATGTTGTTTAACTTGACCTTAGTTGACATCTATATTCATCGATTTTGAGTTTGCACAAATAAAGACACTTAAACTTGTATAGAGTTGAACAAGTTTACACACTCATCCTATGTGGTGCCTTACATGAATTGCCACATAGGATACCACGTAAGACGTCTGTGTCTACTTGTTTAATTTTTAACTTGACCTCAGTTAACACCTATACTCACCAATTTTGGGTATACACAAATAGACACTTAAACTTGTATAGAGTTGAACAAGTTTCCATACACATCCTATGTGGCGCCTCATGCGAAATGCCACCTAGGATACCACATTAGACACATGTAAAAATTGGTGAGTATAGATGTCATGTCAGTTGACATCTATACTCACCAATTTTGGGTGTACATAAATAGAATTTTAAACTTGTACGGAGTTGAACAAGTTTACACACTCATCTTATATGGTGCCTCACGCGAAT
>NC_061121.1:229654663-229680547 GCF_002878395.1 Capsicum annuum | reverse complement strand
TCTACTTGTTTAACTTTATACAAGTTTAAGTGTCTATTTGTGTGCACTCAAAGTTTGAGGGTATATAAACATCAGTTAAGACCATATTAAAATGCATGTTTATGTACTAAGAGAAAGAAGAATGACTAACAAGTAACAACCTATGCACCATATTCTCTCAAAAGAAAGGAAAAGAGTATACACTTAGCTAAAGAAAAAATTGGCCTAATGACACCAAATCCTCACATCAGCAAGCGGCATTTTGAATTTATTGTGTCTACATATTAGAGAAAGATGTTATTAACTTTTAAATAATATTTTCAATTTGTTATAATATAGCAATATGTCAACTTATAGAACATTCTATTATGTGAAATATCTCCAAAAATGTTGGTTGAACAGGATAAACCAAATTTAGTTCACCCTTCTCTTCCAATTCCTTTACCAAAATCACCAATATTATGCCACATATGTTTCTTCTTTATACTATCTATGTAGGTGACCTCATCAAGAAGGAAACAATTCTAATTAAAGAATTAAAAAAAAAAAAAACTGAAAAAGAAATTTAAAAAAGAAAAAAGAAAAAAGAAAAAAGAAAAAAGAAAAAAAAAGTCTCTTTAAGTTGACTTTCAATTTTTGGTATCCCATTATGAGCTTGGTATCCACTTTGAGTTCGACTAATTTAATTTTTTTTTTTCGAAAAACTTCACATTAGTGGTAAAGCATATGAATGAGCCAGTAATTTCATGAACTTCTTTAACCTCTCAGCTAACACATTATGGTCTTACATCATATGATCATCAACGTATTCATTATCGAATTTACCTAGACCACATCACACTTGAAATTTGCCCAAAACTAGCTTAGCCTGAAATTTTTTATACTTCATCCGAGGAGAATGTTAATTCAAATTTCGACATGCTAAATTATACTGTAACGACGAAAAGGGTCGTCATAATTTTACTGTAAATATATAACTCGCATGCTTGTTTAACAACAATATATATGTAATTTCAATTTTTTTTTAAGTAATTGACATAGAATGTATGTGTGGCAAATGAAATGCAGATACATTGCACGAGATATACGTGTGGCCCACATGCACAAGAGCTAGTTTATTTGAATATATATACTTGAAACTTCTTATTAAGATTTGACTTCAGACCGTCAATACTGTTGAGTCGCGCACCCTTAACAATAATAATTGAATCCTCGGTCAAATATTTATAATTACGTAGTAATTTTATTATTACATACAAAATTTGAGCAAAAATTATTTGATTCACGTGAATCTATAATTAAGATGCTACATTCACCCTTAATTTTCAAGACTTAGACTTCATATTAAAAATGAAAAGATACTTACCAGGTCGGTACAACATTTTAAATTGTATTTAAAATTGACTTTCAAGTTTCATCAAATGATATCTAACTATTAAAAATAGGTAAAACAATTATTTTGAATCACTTTTTGTCAATCAAATAAATTCATAGCCAACTACTTGCGTATACTCATACATAGCCAACTACTTGCGTATACTCAATCCAACTAATTCTTTGTCATATAATTTGCCAAAAAAGAAAAAAAACATATTTATCAAAGCCCCTCACCTATATATATATCACATGCACCAAATTTATTTCTATAAATACTTCTCTCCTCTCTTGTGTTTTCTCATATATATAACACTATTCTTCTTCCTTCTTTCATACTCAAATATTTTCAATTCATTTGTGATCACTATATATTTCCAAAAAAAAAAAAAAAAAAAAAGCAATGGAGTTGACAAGTGTTCTAAAGTTTCTTGAAAATAGAACCATTCTTGTTACTGGTGCTACTGGCTTTTTGGCAAAGAGTATATACATAAATCCCTTCTCTATAGTATTTTTTTCTAGTCCGGTATTCGAAACTTGTATAGCTCATTTACGGAGGAAATCTTAATAAGAAATTTCTTTCGTATCCAAAGTTCGAACTTGAGACCTTCATTAAGGGTGGAGGGATGTATACTATTCATCCCACTGTGACCCTCGTTGTTTTTTGTCTTGGGTTTCATACTCAGAGGCAAAACCAGGATTTCAACTCAGGGAGTTCAATATTTGAAGAAAAGCTAGTCGAAGGGGATTCAACACCTACTATAGATACATAAAAAAATAATGTTAATCATATATAAATAATATATTTTTCCGTCGAAGGGGGTTCGAATGAACCCCTGCCAAGGGCTGGCTCCGCCCCTGGTTTCAGTACCTGTATTGGCGTGCCGACTAATTTCAATTCATGCATGCGTAAAGACCATCGAACTTGAGACCTTGATTAAGGGTTGAGGGATGTATACTATTCATCCCACTGCAACCCTCGCTAGTTTTTGTCTTGTGTTTCATCATATGTATTGACGTATCGACTAATTTGAATTCATGCATGCGTAAAGCCCATCGAACTTAAGACCTTGATTAAGGATGGAGGGATACTGTTCATCCTACTGCAATCCTTGTCGGTTTATGTTTTTGGTTTCAGTACCTGTATTGACGTACCGACTTATGAGAGTTTTTTAATACTGAAGGCTCGAACTCGAGACGTTTAATTACTTTGCTATTATGGAAAAGCTATAATTAATAAATACTATTTTATTTTTTTTATTTTTTTGTAGTTTTTGTGGAGAAGATATTAAGAGTTCAACCAAATGTGAAGAAACTTTATCTTCTTCTTAGAGCTGCAGATGACAAGTCAGCCATGCAACGTTTCAATACAGAGGTACACAAAATTAAATTAATGTAATGAAGATTATATTATATACTTAATTAAACCCGTTTTACGATGCGACTCTTCTCCGAATCTTGCATGAATACAAAATTTTTCGTGCAGCAATCGAGTCTTGTATTTCTTTTTCGGGCTCTGTAATAAGTTTGTTGAAGTATACGATCATCTTTTTCAATACTTAAACTGTTAGAAAAATAATTAGCATATTTAATTTATTTAAATAGGTCCCCTTAACATGCACGACTGATTTTTTTTTCATGAGTTAAAATACTCTGAAACTATATTGAATTGTATAATTATCTTCTCTAAAAATTTAAAACATAAAAATACACATTTTTATTTATTTAATTATATCTTCAATTATACATACTACTTTTCTTTTCATAGCACAATAATTTAGAAGAAGAAAAAACAAAACTTAATAAATGATTTTTTAAGCAAAAATGTGGGAGGCAAAACATTAAAACATGTTATTTACAATTTTCACAATGTTTCACATCATGTCATTATTCTCATGTGTACTCATTTTAATTTTTAATCAATGGACATGACATTAATTAGTCTCATTATTATTCAAAATAAACCCCACACTTTTTCTTGTTCCCTTTTGTGTCTTGTCAATTTCAAAAAGGTTGATTTATACAAATCTTTCCTTTTTAGGTCACTGTTTAGATTTTCTCGATATTTTTTTTAATAAGTAAAGGTAAAGAGAAAGATTAAGAAAATAAAAAACATAGATGACATATTTTGTAACACTTTAATGTTTCACTCATCGAGATTTGTTCAAGAAATTAAGTTTCTTACGCAAAATAACGCATATTTTATATATTATACGCGATTCCATTTTAGGGTACTTACATTTCCGCGACTATCTTTATAATGATTTTTTTTTTTAATCGAAAACAGGTAGTGGGAAAGGACTTATTCAAAGTTCTAAGAGAAAAATGTGGGGCAAATTTTACTACATTTATTTCACAAAGGACCACAATTGTACCTGGTGACATAACTTGTGAGAATTTAGGTGTGAATGACACAAATTTGTTGGAAGAAATTTGGAAAGAAGTAGATATTGTTGTTAATCTAGCTGCAACTACCAATTTTGATGAAAGGTATATATAATCTTTATTTTTTTAAAATTATATATTTTTCTATAAATTAATTATTAATTGATATGAGATAAGCATCCAATACCTTCACGAACTATGACCAAATTTGCTACAACACATTCCAACTTCACAGGGGTCCTATTACCCTCTGAACTCATATTTAGCGTATTTTTATCACTCTTTTGTGCTGACATAACACCTTTATTACATAAAATGGGTTCCAAGTCAAAGGTGTTACATCAGCTAAAAAGGTTGACAAAAGGTGTCACGTTAGCTAAAAAGGATGACAAAAATATACTAAAATTTAGTTCAGAAGGGTAATAGAATCCTCGTGGAGTTGGAGTGTGACGTAGCAAATTTAATCATAGTTCAGAAAGGTACTAAATGTTTTACTCATTAATTATTAATCTAATATTGAGTTTATTATTAACTCTATGTTTCTAATATGTAGATATGATGTGGCATTGGGAATCAATACATTTGGAGCTAGACATGTCCTCAACTTTGCCAAGAAGTGTAATAAATTAAAAGTTCTTCTTCATGTGTCAACTGGTTAGTCTACCTATACTTTAAAATAATAAATTAAACTTCTCTCTCTATATAAAATAATCATTTTGTTGCGTCGTGTTTTGCTTAGACTCTTTATAAATATTTTCATACTCGTTCTTGAATTTGCTCAGATTCTTTAAAAATATTGTCATACCCGTTCTCGAAATCTAGAGAGATATATAGCTTCTGAAGAATCCGAGACAAACCTGAGCAACATACATAGGTTGTCTCCATGCTTGTTACCCTAGTTTTCCCTCCTATGTTTCTAAAATCAAAATGGTGAAAACTAAGTCATATATAATTTGGTAATGATGCATATTAATTAATTATATATAATATAATATATTTTTAAACAAAAAAAAAAATCATAATAAATTTTAATATTTAATTTGAATTATTCTTTCAGAAAATGTAGATATCGGAGGAATAATTTTCATCGAAAATTTCATCATCTATTTTATATATATAGATATATAAAGAGAGAGATGTTTTGGCGCCCTCTAGCTCCGCCCCTTGTCCAAACTTATCTCAAAAACAAAAAAAGGAAACATAATGGATAATAAATCATATAATTAAAATAAAAGTATTATCATATTAATTTTTATCCTGAGCCGGGGGTCTATCGGAAACAACCTCTCTACTTTTTCTGAGGTAGTCGTACGGATTGCGTACACTTTACCTTCTCCGGACCCCACTTTGTGGGAATACACAGGGTATGTTGTTGTTGTATTATCATTCTAAGTTTATCCTGAGCCTGGGGTTTATCGGAAACAGCCTCTCAATTTCATCTGAGGTAGTCGTACGGAGTGCGTACACTTTACCCTTCCCGAACCCCACTTTGTGGTAATATACTGGGTATGTTGTTGTTGTATTCTTATGCTAATTTTATTTGATTTTTTTTTTTTCAGCTTATGTATGTGGTGAAAAGGAAGGATTGATGTTGGAAAAACCATATTATATGGGTGAAACCCTAAATGGAACATTAGGGTTAGATATTGAAGTTGAAAAAAAAGTGATGGATGAAAAATTAAAACAACTCAAAGCTGAAAATGCTTCTGAAAAATCAATTACAACAACAATGAAGGAGCTTGGCCTCGAAAGGTACGCGATTATCGTTAATCTGTTGCTAAATAGTGAGTAAGTCGCAGCTAATAAAATTTTATGATAATTCGTTGCCAATCTATCATTAAATAGGATCATCAATCAATTATCTTAATTCCCTAGATAATTGAGATTAAGTTTTGTGCAAGTGACGATACAAAAATATATAATATATTCGATAATTACAAGCAAATTTCTCGATAAATATTAATTGATAAACTAATAAAAACGATACTTAACCTATAATCACATGGCAAAATTTATTGAAACTGTATATATTGCTTCATACTATTAGTGAATATAAGTTAAAATTTATTCTAATTATTGTTGCACATAATACTATTGATGTGAAATTTCAAGATGATTGCAATATTTTGTAATCATTATGTCTTTGTTTCACATGTCTAGTTTCACTAATAAATCAATGAACCCTACTATTTTCATGTGCAAGCATACTGTTGAACTTTAATTTTAGAACTAAAATTTTACTACCTATTAATTCTCTTAAAATGAATTGAGGTTAAATAAAGGAATATATCAGTAAAGATTCATATATTCAATCTCAACATAGTTAGAACTAAGGCACAGTAAAAAAAAAACATTCCTGCAGCAATTAAATAACAAAATCTTATCAATATTATCAAATAATTTTACGTTGGTTGTCAACCTGCTGATTCTTTTATTCTAACTTATGTTTGATCACTTCGATTTAGTATGATAACAATATGAATTGAGATTAAATGAAGAAATATAGTTAGTAAAAATTCATATGTTCAATCTCAACATATTTAGAACTGAGGCACAGTAAAAAAAAAAAAAAAACCGTTACTGCAACTAAATAACAAAAATTCATCAATGTTAGCAAATAATTTTACGTTGGTTGTCAACCTAATGATTCTTTTATTCTAACTTATGTTTCACTTCGATTTTGTATGATAATAATATGAATTGAGGTTAAATGAAGAAATATAATAAGTAAAGATTCATATATTCAATCTCAACATATCTAGAATTGAGGCACGATACAAAAAAAAAATCATTTCTGCAGCTAAATAACAAAAATTCATCGATATTATCAAATAATTTTACGTTGGTTGTCAACCTACTGATCCTTTTATTCTAACTTATGTTTCACTTTTATTTGGTATATTGATAATGATATGAATTAAGGTTAAATGAAGAAATATAGTCAGTAAAGATTCATATATTCGATCTCAACATGTTTAGAATTGGGGCACAATACGAAAAAAAAATCATTTCTGCAGCTAAATAACATAAATTCATCGATATTATTAAAAATTTTTGTTATAATATTTTTGTTACGATAATTGTTATTTTTTATAATTAATTTCTCCGTCGATTTTGGTCATGAAGGGCAAGGAAATATGGATGGCCAAATACATATGTATTCACAAAGGCAATGGGAGAAATGCTTTTGGGAAAATTGAAAGAAGAAATACCTCTTGTTATTAATCGTCCTACGATCATAACTAGCACTTTTAAAGAACCTTTTCCTGGTTGGGTCGAAGGTATCAGGTACTCATTAAATCAATAATATTTTTTTTTTTGAAGAAATTTAATTTTTATGAATTTTTTTAACATTTATTATTTTCGCCGAAAGAAAATATAATTCTTTTTCTTTTTATATTTACTTTATGGAAATTTGCAGAACTATTGATAGTTTGGCTGTTGGATATGGTAAAGGAAGAATAACTTGCTTCCTTGGAAATCCTAAAACCATATTGGATGTGGTAAGTAATAATACACTTATTATACATTACATTTTCTTGTTGATATATATAAATTATACATTAATTATATACGGTTATATACATATTATACATCCGCCATTTTTTTTTAATTTAACTATGAATTTATCATATAAGTAACTTGATCGTGTAAATATTTTTACATTGTTAGTGTCAGAACTCAAACTCTTCTACTTTCTAAGATTGTTACCATAGAGGTTCGCGGTGAATTGTGATTCCTCTCATCTCATCCCTTACCGGTGGTTTCTAGTACTTTGAGCCCTCGAAATGGAAAAAAATCTTGATAGGAAGTATGTTTCTCCCTTTATAACGAACTTTACGTTATAAAAATGAATATCAGATATTGAATGAAAACTCAAAAATATATTATTTATTATTCTGAAGTCAACTTTATGATATGATAACGTATACGCTCATGCAGATTCCAGCAGACATGGTGGTGAACTCAATGATAGTATCCATGATGGCTCATGCTGATCAAAGGGGGAGTGAAACCATATACCAAATTGGATCCTCAGTCTCAAACCCATTGGATATCACTAATCTTAGAGATTATGGATTTAATTACTTCACAAAAAATCCATGGATTAACAAAGTGAATGGAAAACCTATTATTGTTGGCAAGGTTAATGTTTTGAGTAGCATGGATAGTTTTCAAAGATACATGGCCCTTCATTACTTGCTTCCTTTGAAGGTTTGTTTCTTTTCTCAACTCTTAACAAAAAAAAAATAATCCTAATTTATATATAGAGCAAAGCATCTAGTATCCCTGAACTATGATCAAATTTGCTACGACACATTCCAACTTTACGGGGGTCCTATTACCCCATGAACAGAATTTTAGCATATTTTTGTCATCCTTTTTAGCTGATGTGATATCTTTTGTCAACTTTTTTAGCTGACATGGTACCTTTGATGTGGGTTTCATTTTATGTAATAAAAGTATCACGTCAGCACAAAAGGGTGATAAAATTACGCTAGCATTGAGTTCGGAGGGAGGAGGGGGGGTACTGTATGCTTATCTCTTATATATACGTTTGCTATACACTGAATATACATTATCTCTTATATATACGTTTGATATACACTGAATATACATTACTAACGACTATAAACGATTACATTGCCCTTCTACTTGCTTCCTGTGAAGGTTTGTTTCATTTCGTAACTAATAAAAATATTTCTGATTCATGATATACACTTTTTATGCACTGAATATACATTACTAACGACTATAAATGATTACATTGTCCTTCTACTTGCTTTCTTTGAAGGTTTGTTTCATTTCGTAACTCTGATATAAATAATTAGAATTCATCATATTCACTTGTTATACATTGAATATACATTAATAACGACTATAAATGATTACATGGCCCATGCTTGCTTGCTTCCTTTGAAGGTTTGTTTCATTTTGTAACTCTAAAAAAAAAAATTCTAATTTATAATATACGTTTGATATACACTCAATATAAATTACTGATAACTATAGGTGAAATTATTTTTAACAGCCAGATAAAAATGTTAAGATCCCATGATAATTGCATCCACTTGACATCATAAATAATTTTATATTTTATTTTATAATAACTATTTTTTTTTTTTATATATATATAGGGATTGGAAATAGTAAATGCAGCATTTTGTCAATATTTTCAAGGCAAATATTTGGAGCTTTATAGGAAAATCAAGTTTGTTATGAGATTGATTGACCTTTATGGACCCTACTTATTCTTCAAGACAGTGTAAGTAATTAAAATCCTTCTATACATATTATCAAATATAATTATTTAAAATAATTTCACTTTTTATTTCTATGTATTAATTTGTTGTATTTTCTACAGATTCGACGATCTAAATACAGAAAAATTACGTACGAACTCTAAAGAGAGTGGAATCGAAACAGATATTTTCTATTTTGATCCCAAGGCTATCAATTGGGAAGATTATTTCATGAAAATTCATCTTCCTGGAGTTGTAAGATACGTATTTAAATGATTATAAATTATTAATACTGAAATTTGATCAGTATATTGTTAGGGAGATTTAAATTTTAAAGTTTATACCATTTTAAATTGTAACAAAATGTAATTTTGCTTGTTATGAATTTCATTCAGTGTATCCATTTTCAATTTGTTGTATTGTTATATCCCTATTTGTTCTTTTAAAAATAAGATTTTATAGTATTCATTGTTGAAATAATTT
Organism: Capsicum annuum; assembly: GCF_002878395.1. Lineage (NCBI taxonomy): Eukaryota > Viridiplantae > Streptophyta > Magnoliopsida > Solanales > Solanaceae > Capsicum > Capsicum annuum. The sequence goes on along the minus strand of NC_061121.1, from coordinate 229,671,083 downwards.
CTTATTACATTTGGCTTGAGTTGAAAGTGCTTGTTATTTGAATTTTTTTTTGTTCAAACGATAATATGTTTAGCATAATCTCAGAAGTGAAGTTTAGAGAGACTGATGTGCATGTTGATCTGACCTCTACCTAGTGAAGGTAGAAAGATGATTTATGATACAATTGAGACATTAATGAGGAGTTTCGAAAAGATCAAAAACAAATCTAAAATTTTTCTGGTTCGTCACGTGTTATATTTATATGACGATCTAATCGTCAACATCGATAACATACGCTAATTGAAACTCTCTTAGATAAAGATCATATGTGATGATACGTTTTTTAACGATGAGGCCATTTTCTAATTAAACTTTTAGCAAAAGACTTAACTGACTAATTTCACAAAGTTAAGGGACAAATATGAAGCTTCACAAAGTTAAGGGATAAATATGATGCTTTTTTTCGATACGTATTAAATAGTAAAATTAGTGAGAAAGCCATTTCCAGGGTGGTTGTTTAAAATATAATCAAATTTTTTTTTTGTTTTTTTTGTGAGGTATTTAAAATATAGCCACTTACTTGTTTTGAATGAAATGTGATCACTCAAGATATCGTTTTTTTCAAATTTAAACTATTTAATATAAAAACTCACCGTATATCAAATTTGTGTTAAGAATTAAATAGGTTTATAAAGTATGGGAAATTGAACAGATGTATCCTTTGTTACTAATATCCACGAATGATACTTAATCTAATATGATCTTAATACTTTAAGGGCATTTTTAGATTTTTTTCCGTTCGAAAAAAGACGAGGTACAATTCTTTCATTTTGGGAAAGTGAGATTGAGTTGATTCGGTTTTCGAGCTGCTAGATTGGATATGCATCTATATTAATGGGCCAACACTTATTGGGCCTAGGGCTCTAAAGGGGTTGGGCCACTCATTCCCTTCATTTGGGCTCGCTTATTCATGGGCTAATTTTATCTAAAAATTACACAAATACACAACTTATGCTTCCAATATTATAAAAAATCTCAACTCCCTAAATATATTACAAAAATCTTAACATATACACAGAATCCTATGTATATGTCGGTTATGTTATGTATATTAATAGGGAGAGAGAGTAAAGTAATTAAAAAAGTGGGAGAGAGTGTAATTACTTCCAAAAGGGTTGGTATTTATGTTATTTATACCTAATTTTATACAGGAAATTTTACGAGACAAAGTAATACGAGGTGGAATTACTTAACTCAACGATACTTTCAATAATCACAAATTATGTCCGATTTTAAAGCGAGATACAATATATTCTCCACACATAGAGCCTAGAGGATGCATTTAAGATATAACCTTACTTAAAACTGTCTCGCTCGCCTTTCTCATCCTTCTTCTTCTTTCTCTTCCTTTTCTTCTTCGTCTTCAAGGAGGAGGAGAAGGTGGAGACTTTGACTTATGCCTCTCATAATAAATAACCTTTTAGCGATGTATAATTATAATTTTTTGTATTATAATAGCTCTCAAGAAATGTCCCTACATGACTACAATTTATAAAAAAAATTAAAGGGTAAAAATTTAGAACGCTAAATATCACACCCCTTTTTCAACATCCAAAAGATATGTTTTTTTTAGTTCGAAAGGGTTTTATTATTAAAGTGAAAAAATCAAGAATTGTTTCGAAAAGGACATTTTATATTCAAAACTCAGAGTCGCCACTTGACATGATTCGGGTGTGCTAAGTCACCCTTGGATATCTTTTCTCAAAATGGTTTTGACTCTTTAAAACTGGTTTGCGAATAGAGATTCTGATTAAGGAATTCTATTGATTGAGGGGAAGGTGTTAGGCACCCCTCGATCCCGTGGTTCGACCACGGTCGCTTGGTAGAGCATATCAGCTAATTTGACACTACGAATGTATAAACCACATAAAGCACGCCAAACAATCAATAAAACAAACAAAACAAAAACAATCCAAAATTTAATGTTCAGTCCAATTATACAGACCAAAAAAAATAAAAAATGCAAAAATCTAAACCTACACTAACCTACACTGATACTAAACTATGCTCCAATACTTTATCCGATGCCTCAGGCCTTCATCACGGACTTCCTCCAAATACAAAGTACTTCGGGGCATTCCCCGGCAAATAAATACAAATGATCTCAGGGCATTCCCCGATTAAATAAATACATTTTTTGAATGTAACAACTAAAACCAAATCATTCAACTCAAATTCTACATTAAAACATTCAACAAGAAAACTTACTCCTAAATTTTGCCTACCCAAACTTATATTTGCCTATCCGTTTTAACATGTCATAATCTATCACGTTCTAACAACATTCACGCTCATTTCGAAAACAACAACAGACCAAAGTTAATCTAAATTCACCATTTTATCAACTTCTCAATTTCATTCCCCAAATTACCAATTTTAATCCTTAATGAGATATTATTTAATCACACAACCCATAATTAATCCATACTCAAGGAAATCAAACACCGAATCAGAACAAATGAATGTTAACCAATCCAACACTCAAACATCACTAACAATTCACATATCGAATCACGTTCAATAATCATATAAGAATTAAAAGAGAGGAAAGAATTGGACCTCAATGTCGCTTTCAAGTATTATTCAATTAAACGAGATGAAATCTACACTAGAACCTCGAACCAAACCTCAACACAAATTCCAAGTCAAATTCAAACCTCGAATCGAACCTCAAATATCAAAATCAGATTCCCAAACATCATTCACACTCAGTTTTCAACAACTCGAACCAAAACCGTAAAATAACCAAAGACCCATACCGAAATTTGGTCCCCCATCACTGTTTCAACCGTTTTTTGGTGGACTTTGCCGGAAAACAGACTGAAATTGGTTGGATCAAAATTGGGTTCACTGTTTTTCTCTTGTCGGAGCTCCGGTGAGCTCAACAACGGTTAAAATCGAAGAAAAGTGGCGTGGTTTGTACGATGGTAGCATTTTTCGGCAGGTTTTGCCGGAGAATTCGACCTCCGTCAACCCCGTATACCCCTTTTCTCTCTTGGTTCCCTCTATTTTTCTCCCACGTCTCTTTCTCAATTTCTCCCTTCACTCTCAATCTCTCACAAATATCTCTCTCCATCTCTCTCAGTCTTTGTTATTTCAGTGTGTGCGTGAATTTTTGGTGAGACGTGTAATGAGTGTATGTGATGGTGAGGTTGTCATGGTCGAGCTATGCGTACCTGATGTTGATGGGGTTTCTTCAGTGAGAGAGTGTGTGTGTGGATTAGTGTGTGATGGTCTTGATGATTATATGAGGTTTTTCTGTCTATTCATAATGGAAAGAAGAAGAGATGAAAATGATACCCCCCTATGCGTGTAATTCCCAGTGAAGAAGATGAACCCCCTGGTGTATGTGAGATGCTCTATGTATATCTGTGTCTATCTCATTTTTGTTATCGACCCAGAAGAAAAAATGTGAGGGGGGATCATATAGGGTAGGGATGTAGGGTTTAGGGGTATGGGGTAGGTGAGGTATCGTCTTTTAATTAGAGAGGTTGTTAGGATAAGATAAAATTAGTTAGGAGTTGTTATTTTTTTGTATTTTTTGTGGGGTATAATTACATGGGTGAGGGTACACGATAGGATAAGGTAAAAATAGATAAAAATGATATCGGGGAGGGACGAAATTAGGTGTCTACATCATGCCCTCTTTGAATGTAAATACGAAGTGTTTTCAGGCAAAGAAGTAGACAATAAGACAGAATTTTATCCCGACCGTTATTTAAAGGAAGAAACAAAAGAAAGAAGGACAACCGGGTCTTGACTTTGGACATCCTACCTACCCAAGTTATGAGGGAATTGAGTGACAGATATCTCAAAGGATTGGAAAGAGATGGACTATACCGAGTTGGAGAGTCGAGTGAGGTTCCATCGAGGTTCCGGTCCACGGCTCTGTCATTACATTAAAAATAAAAATTACAAGTTAAAACATAAATGAAATTACAAAAATCCTATCTATACAGCTTTTTTTGGACTCTTGACTTGAGTTTCATCACCCTATTCTTCAGGCGGTCTCCTGACTTGTTGTTTCTTTAACTTTTTGCTTGCCTTTCAATTAGTTAGAATGAACTAACTAATTGCTCCTGACTTGTTATTTCTTTAACTTGTTGCTTGCCTTTCAATTTCTTCACCCTGTTCTCCAGGCGTGTTCCTGACTTGCTATTTCATCAACTTGTTTCCATGCTTTCAACTTCTTCACCCTGTTCTGTAGGCGGGCTCCTGACTTGCTATTTTTCAATATATTTAACTTTTCATTTCTTCACCTTGTTGCTTAGTTTTCCATTTATTCGCCCTGTGCTTCGGGAAGGCTCCTGAAATCACATCAAAGCTAAAAAGAAAATTATCCCAAACAAATATTATTATAAAGAGATTTTATTTGCCAGAAAAGCAAAGTTTCAAAAACAGAAATTGAATTTTTGCCCCATTTTATCATCAGAAGACCTTTGGAAAAGTCACATCATACCTACTTGCATGTTGCAATAATGAATCAATACTCTGACCAAGAAATGCATCTCTTGAGAGTACAGTTGAATAAGCAAGACTAGGAAGTGCGTCTCCTAAGAATTAAAGTGAGGGATTCTAACTAGAAAGTGTGTTTTCTAAAGATACAAGTTTAAGTTAAAAGTGTGTCACCTGACAAATGAAAACTAGCAAGGAAGTGCGTCTCCTAAGGATTAAGTGCAATAACTCGACTAGAAAGTGCATTTTCTAGAAATCAAGACTCAAGTTAGGAAGTGCATCACCTAAAAATTAAAATTCGAAATACCCAATCAAGGAAGTGCATCTCCTTATCAATGTTGCTTAAATTATCAAAACAAGGAAGTGCATCACCTAAAAATCAAAATTCGAAATACCCAATCAAGGAAGTGCATCTCCTTACCAATGTTGCTTGAATTATCAAAACAAGAAAGTGCATCTCCTTACCAATGCCGCTTGAATTACTCAAACAAGGAAGTGTGTCTCCTCACAAATGCTTCTTGAATTAACCAAACAAGGAAGTGCGTCTCCTCACAAATGCTTTTTGAATTAACCAAACAAGGAAGTGCATCTTCTTAGAAATGTTTTCATGAATTAACCAAACAAGAAAGTGCTTCTCCTTACAAATGTTGCTCGAATTTCCTAAACAAGGAAGTGCATCTCTTTACAAATGTTGCTTGAATTAACCGAACAAGGAAGTGCATCTCCTTACCAACACCGCTTGAATTTCCAAAATAAGGAAGTATGTCTCCTAACAAATTTTGCTTGAATTAACCAATCAAGGAAGTGCATATCCTTACAAATGTCGATCGAATTACCAAATAAGGAAGTGCGTCTCCTAACAAATGTCTCTTGAATTACTCAAACAAGGAAGTGTGTCTCCTCACAAATGTTTCTTGAATTAACCAAATAAAGAAATTGCATCTCCTTACAACATTGCTTGAATTGTCCAAACAAGGAAGTGCGTCTCCTTACAAATGTTGCTTGAATTAACCAAACAAGGAAGTGCATCTCCTTACCAACACCGCTTGAATTACTAAAATAAGGAAGTGCGTCTCCTAACAAATTTTGCTTAAATTAACCAATCAAGAAAGTGCATCTCCTTACAAATGTCGATCAAATTACCAAATAAGGAAGTGCGTCTCCTAACAAATATCTCTTGAATTAATCAAACAAGGAAGTGCGTCTCCTAACAAATGTTTCTTGAATTAACCAAATAAAGAAAGTGCATCTCCTTACAATATTGCTTGAATTGTCCAAACAAGGAAATGCTTCTCCTTACCAACATCAATTGAATTACAAAAACAAGGAAGTGTGTCTCCTAATAAATGTCTCTTGAATTGCTCTAACAAGGAAGTGCATATCCTTACAAATGTTGTTTGAATTACCCAACCAAAGAAGTGCGTCTCCTTACAAGGAAGCGTGTCTCCTAGAAATCTTTAATTATGAGTTTTACCAGGGCTTTGAATACCAAATATGTGCAGAAATATTGTCTCCTTCATTTGTGGAAGTGCGGTATTGGAACTTTCGATGTTTAGGCTTTGAAATCCTTGATTCGAAGGTAACATGTGTTCCTATTTCATACAAAGAAAACTTGTTAGTTTAAAAATATGGTGGCTGGTTTGCGGCTTTGGTTTTCGTGGAAATTGCTCTTTCCCCAGTCGCATTTAATCTTGATTTCAACCATTAGCATGTATCACTGGCTTGCTGTATCATTGACCCGAACTTAGATTATTAAGAGTGACTCTGAAACAAATATAGTATCCCTGCTTTGTTATGCTTCTCAGATAAACCCTTTGAACCTTGGTATTTTCATGAGTTCCCAGACTTGTCGGTTGATAAAACTTTCTGCATGCTTTGTTTTAGCTCACAATCTGTCTTTAGCATGTGCTGGCCCTTTTTTCTTGCTTTGTGCAATTGAAAAAGCTGGTAGCCAGTTTTGAAATCTTTCTCACTTATTTTGACACGAACTTGACTCAAAGATAAGAGAAAAATGACAATGACTTTTATTTGGACAATTGACTCAGGAAAACAAAATAAAAATAAAGAGAAGAAAGAAAAGACAATGAGTGTCCCCATTTGAAACAAAGAAATGAAAAAATTTTCTTGACACGACAGTCAACTCTAATGATTATGCCATGCATTTTGGATTAGCCTACCTGATCTTTTCATCCAAACTTTCTACCAATTGTTGTTGAGTTAATGGCCTTGAAACTGAGTTGCTCTCTTAGGCCAATTGTATTCAGACCTCATTCAGCTAGTGACGCCTTGAAGGGTCTTTTCCTCAGCTCACCATTGTCTTATGGTGTCTGTGAGGGTTTTTACTAATAAGACTCTCTTATTCTCATTTCTCCCAACTCACAATCGTCTCACGATGCCCGTGAGGATTTTCACTAATAAGACTCTCTCATTTTTATCTCTCTCAACTTACTATCGCCTTATGGTGCCTGTGAGGGTTTTCACCAATAAGACTCTCTCATATTTTATTTCTCTCTTGATTCCTTATGCTGAGGAAGACAAATAGTTTCCAAAATGCATCATCATATCCATTGCATGCTTAGCCTTAATATTCTCAAAGATTGATATGAAGGTCTTTCTTTGGTTGTAACTTAGATTTTGGATAGGGTTAGAAAGAAAGGATGGCATGAGGCCGAAATGAAAGGTTAAGTGGGTTAAAACTTACAACTTTTGAAATTGACTCAAACAAATGAGGATTAACTCATGCCCCAGTTTCTTTTGACCGAATGAATCTAAATTATTTATTTGGTTGGACTGAGCCCTTAGTAGGGCAGCCTACGTATCTCACCCCCGAGAGAGGAGAATCAGGTCATGCGTAGTTCTGGTAGCTTGTCCTTTTGTTTTAATCTGATTTTTCTTTTTTTTTTCTTTTATTCGCTCTTTCCACTTTGCGATTCTTTTTTCTAACTCTATTTTTCTTGACACTCTTTTTTTGGAAACATTTTTGTCTTTTTTTTGTAACTTTTTGACTTTATCTTTTTACTCGACACTATTCTTTGAACTTTGCTTACTCTATCTTGATTCTAAAAGAGGGGTATGAAAGAAAATAACACTAAGGCTCAAATGGGGTAAACAAAGGATGACACAATGTTTGGATAGCAGAATGAAATGCCTTCATCATATCAATCCTTGAGAATGCAAGTACATAACATGCAATTGGAAGTACGAGATGAAGATCATTTGCGACATCTTTTTAGGCAGATTGAGTCTGTGCGTCACTACTTCTTCTGTAAACTCCACCTTTGTTGTACATTCCTCACATCAAATGACTCATGCTTTCGTGGAGCTACTTATCTTTTTGTTGCTCTTGATATAGCGATCACACGTCCATTATTTGACCTAATTGGGACTTGCATTTCGATCGATGACCAAGTTGTTCTTGTGATTCTCAAAATAATTGCCTTAACTTGTCACCAAATATCTCAACACTCTATCTATTTTTCTCATATGCTCTCTTTTTCTAACTTTAACCCTCTGATTCATTGTTCATGCTTAAACTGGATTTTAAGATCTGGCTGAAAATTTCACTAGCATGTCATATCACTAGAGTTAACACAAAATACTATGTAAAGAAAACAAACAAACAACACATATTTAAAATACAAAGGAAAATGAGACACTTCATTTAGTCAAAACAAAAAATAGAAGGGTTTGAACATAAACAACAAAAGGACAAAACAAGACAGATCCCGAACTACAACCTTGAAATAATTTGGAGATCAGAAAATAAAACAAAATAAGCTACCAAATCCCTTTCTACTAAGGAGAGGGGTGACTTCTCAATTGCTCAGCCTGACATCTTAGCCACTGGTTTGTATATCAGCATAACTAGAGCTTTCCTAACTGTCAAGAGTATACCCAAGGAGAGGAGTGATCATGTCCTGTTGTACCAATCTCTGGAATAAACTTGCATACGACTCTCCAATGGGTGTGAAGCTATCCCTCAACTTCTGTCTCATTTCATTATTTGGCTTAAATTGAAAACCAGGCCTAGAAGGGCTTCGGTATGTATGTGGAGTTGGAGGATAACTCAATATCGCTTTCAAGTATTATTCAATTAAACGAGATGAAATCCGCACTAGAACCTCGAACCGAACCTCAACAGGAATTCCAAGTCAAATTCAAACCTCGAATCGAACCTCAAATATCAAAATCAGATTCCCAAACATCATTCACACTCTTTTTTCAACAACTCGAACCAAAACCGCGAAATAACCCAAGACCCATACCCAAATTTGGTCCCCCGTCATTGTTTTGACCGTTTTTCGGTGGACTTTGCCAGAAAACGAAATGAAATTGGTCGGACCAAAATTGGGTCCACTGTTTTCCTCTTGCCGGAGCTCCGGTGAGCTCAACAACGGTTAAAATCGGAGAAAAGTGGCGTGGTTTGTGCGATGGTAGCATTTTCCGTAGGGTTTTGCCGGAGAATTCGACCTCCGTCAACCCCGTCTACCCCTTTTCTTTCTTGGTTCTCTCTGTTTTTATCCCACGTCTCTCTCTCAATTTCTCCCTTCACTCTTAATCTCTCGGAAATATCTCTCTCCACCTCTCTCAGTCTTTGCTATTTTAGTGTGTGCGTGAATTTTCGGTGGGGCGTGTAATGAGTGTGTGTGATGGTGAGGTTGTCATGGTCGAGCTATGCGTACCTGGTGTTGATGGGGTTTCTTTAGTGAGAGAGTGCGTGTGTGTGGATTAGTGTGTGATGGTCTTGATGATTGTATGAGGTTTTTCTGTCTATTCATAATGGAAAGAAGAAGAGATGAAAATGATACCCCCCTTAAGCGTGTAATTCCCAGTGAAGAAAATGAACCCCCCTGGTGTACGTGAGATACTCTATGTATATCTGTGTCTATCTCATTTTTGTTATCGACCCAGAAGAAAAAACGTGAGGGGGGATCATATAGGGTAGGGATGTAGGGTTTAGGGGTATAGGGCAGGTGAGGTGTCGTCTTTTAATTGGAGAGGTTGTTAGGATAAGATAAAATTAGTTAGGAGTTGTTATTTTTTTGTATTTTTTGTGGGGTATATTTACATGGGTGAGGGTACACGGTAGGATAAGGTAAAAATAGATAAAAATGATATCGGGGAGGGACGAAATTAGGTGTCTACACTAAATATAAGGCGCAAACATTAGAGATCAACTCATTTTACGGATAATTCATGCATTTCTTTTGTATATCAAGTCGATTCAACATGTTGTGGTTAAGTGATTTAGTGAAATAAAAAAAAGTATATATTCAAATAAATATCACATATTTTTTTATTTGACTCCTAAAATCTGATACAAATAAGTTTCTGTGGAACTCGTTTTCCCTATCTCCACTAGGGAAGACTTATTTTTCGAAAGATAATATTTTAAAAAAATTTTATCTAATCAAACATACGAAAATTCAAATATATTTTCCGCCATACTGAACATCCCCATAGTTGATCAAATATTTCATTGCAAAAGTTTGCACCTACATTTCTGTATAGGTTATCTAATTATGAAATTTTAATGGAAATTTCTCCAGAATCCAGATGGTAGATTGTGTTTGTTCACCTAATCACAAATATTTACCCCCTCTTATTAACAAATAAAAAAGAAAGAGAAAAACCAAGGAAAACAAAATGGTTAAATTTAGTATAATTTAATTTGTTGTATAATTCAAAGCTATTCCTAATCACATTCATGAGAATATTATATTATATCTATAAAATTAAAATATATAAAGTCAAAATTACAATATATATATCCGTATTTAACGATGTCGAATTCTCTTGACTAATTCATGTGGTTACTACTTCAATTTTTTGAAGTTTTAGTGAAAATTTTAATTCCGTCACTATATATATAATAGATGTTAAATTATCTTGACGTATTCATATGTAATTTTTTTTTTTTAATCTTCTTAGTAAAAATCTTGATAGTAAATTTTCTTGCCTTCTTCGTATGTTCACCTCTTTAAATACATTAAATATTTTTATTGAAAATTTCTAGTCCTCATGTTTTGGACCTTTTAGTTAAATCCATATGATCATTTGTGCAAACAAAACAAAATATTTATGGAATTTAATGAAATAACTCTCAATTTTTTTTATTTTTATTTTTTTTTGTGATTAAATAGAATATCCACGTTTCTAGATGTTCTTCCACTTACATTTTTGGTAAATTTATGTAAATCCAACATACAAAAAATGGGTTCATAAGACTATACCCATTTTTTATTTTTTATTTTGAAATAATCATGGATTCCACATTTGCTATCTTTCGGGTGTGCACGGAATAAACCTATAGTTGTCCGTAACTTACAAATCACACATAAAATATAAATACACCGAATATGTTGTTGTTGATATTTCTTACAAATTAACATTGCAATACTAAATTATTGAAACAAACTAACATGTATATATTGTGTATATATTGTTCTTAATAAAGGTGTTAAGTGGGCCAGGCCGGGTCAACCCAAAACCGGCCCATCAAGTTTAGTCGGGTTGTGGGTCGATCTGGATTCGGGCCTGGTTAAACGGTCCAGGTCGATTTCGGGTTCAATAGTAATTTTTTGAAAAATAATCCTGAACCGGCCCACTTAACCTAACCCGGTCCAACCTACCTAAACCCGATCCAAAATCCGGTCAAACCCAGTCAAAATCCAAAAAATAAAAGTTTTTTTTTTCCAATATACACTATATATATCCACCTATATACATTTTAATTTTTAATTACACTAAACAATAGATATACACTATATATATAGTATATATTACATTAGAATTTAAAAAACATGTACACAATTACACATGTAATCGCGTATACGGGGATACGTTAGTGTTATATATAGTATTCTAAATGAAACATATATTACAAGATATGTACTACAATATAATGATATATGTAATGATTTATAAAACATATACACATGTTTACGTTAAATATATACTACTTTAAAAGATATATACACATATATACGTACCATTCAATATATGTACTACTTTAAATAAAACACATACTACAATATATACAGACACACTATATATAGTTATATAGCAATTTATAAAACATATACATGTGTATACGTTAAATATATACTACTTTAGAGTCTATAGAAGATATATACACATATATACGTACCATTCAATATGTATGTACTACTTTAAATAAAATATACTACAATATAATGATATATATACTAATTTATAAAATATATACACATGTATACGTTTAATATACGCTACTTTAGAGTCTATAGAAGATATATACGCATATATACGTATCATTCAATATATATGTACTACTTTAAATAAAATATACTACAATATATACACACACTATATATATAGTTATATACTAATTTATAAAACATATACACATGTATACGTTAAATAAATACTACTTTAGAGTCTATATTCTATGTATACACATATATACATACCATTCAATATATGTAATACTTTAAAAAATATGCTCCAAGATATATACTACAATATAATGATATATATACTAATTTATAAAACATATACACATGTATACGTTGAGTATATACTACTTTAGAAGTTATATACACACATATATAAGTACCATTCAATATATACGTACTACTTTAAATAAAACATACGCTACAATATATATACTACAAGATATACACACATTACATATATAGTTAAATACTAATTTATAAAACATATGCACATGTATACATTAAGTATATACTACTTTAGAAGATATATACACATATATATATATATACGTACCATTCAATATATATGTTTAACTTTAAATAAAATATACTACAATATATACACACACATACACTATATATATATATATATATATATAGTTATATACTAATTTATAAAACATATACACATGTATACGTTAAATATATACTACTTTAGAAGATATATACACATATATATGTATCATTCAATATATGTACTAATTTAGATAAAACATATACTACAATACACAAACACACTAAATATATATTTATATACTAATTTATAAAACATATACGCATTTATACGTTAAATATATACTACTTTAAAAGATATATACACATATTTACGTACCACTTAATATATATATATATATATATATATATATATATACTACTTTAAATAAAATATACTAAAATACATATACTACAATATATATACACACTATATATATATAGTTATATATTAATTTATAAAATATATACACATGTATACGTTAAATATATACTACTTTAGATGATATATAAACACATATACGTACCATTCAATATATATGTACTATTTTAAATAAAACATACTACTTAATATAATAAATTAATAATACTTGATAGTAAATTAGTAATATATTAAAACTAAATATTTAATTTAAACTAGAAATTCAATTTAAATTATTAAATGGAAAAAATTACAAAGTAAGGAGTGAATGGATGTTATATTTTATTGATTGCAAAATGATACAAAGTTTTTAATTTACATGAATTAAAAATCTACAAATTTTGCATTATTTTTTCCAACTCAGTCATGTTAATACTAACGGGAACTTGCATAGGATAGTCAAAATCAATAGGTGCAAAACCATGCATTGGACTTGATTCTGTTGAGTTCTCTGCAGAAGTCATAATTTCTTCAAGTTTCTGTTCGTCTTTCGGCTCCACCTCCATGTCTTGATTTCTTCGTTCCGCTCTAATCCAATCTCTAAGGCAAATTAGAACATTCATAGAATTGCTTCCCAATGAGTGTCGGTTGTCTCCAAGCTGTTGATGTCCCTGACTAAAAGCGTTTTCCGATGCAACGGTTGACATTGGAACATTCAATATATCTCTAGCTAATCTTGAAAGCACAGGATATTGTGTTTCATTTTTGCTCCACCAATCCAACGTGTTGATCCGTCGTCTGTGATCCTCTAGCGGCATCCAAAGATAATGCTTAAGCTCTTCCCGATAAGTTGATGTGTAAGCTCCCTCCTCAACATTGTTCCAACAATGTAAATAAAAAAATGTGATCAGGAAAACAACTATGTGCCGGCCTTTTAGAAGATGACGGTTCTTCGGGAGGATGAGGAGCGATATTTGGAGTGATATTTGTCGGTACAGATAAATCAAGTAAATCAGTATAATGGTTATATAATTTATCTAAGTAAGCATTCGCATTAGCCATAACAGTCCACAAATTAGGTTGTTTTTGTTCATCATCAGAATCATTGTTAGTATTTATCTATAAGTTAGAATAAATAAGAGTACTAAAGTGGCACATAGTATTATATTTCATACACGAATTTAGAATAGCACCAACCAAGAAAATAGGGGGAATCGAAAAAAAATATTTTTAAAATTTTGCAAACATAGCATCAACAGCTACTTTGTAAACTTCTTTATTCTTATATTCTTTTAGCAAATCAGAAATATCGGTTATATATGCTAAAATATTACAAACAGTAGGATAATAAACACCGAAAAATTCAACCGTAGCTATATAAATTTTTTTTTAAAACTTAACAAGATCATTAATTACAGCCCAATCAGAATCATATAGCATGCATTCAGACGAATCAACAAATGAACCACAATGTTGGTTAAAAGTTAGTGTAATAGGAACTCTATATTTATAACAAGTTCTTAAAAATTCATATGCAACATTCCATCTAGTATCACACTCTTCAGGCATCAATATCGGTGCAAGTCCATTTTATTGACATTTAACTTTAAATTCTTTCATTCTTGATCTATGATTATTTTCTTGAATAAAACCAACAGCAAGACGAATTATTTTCTTGAATAAAACCAACAGCAAGACGGATATTTTCAATATATAGCTCAAAAAACCTAAGATCATATCTTACAATTAAATTATATATATGACAAGCATACTTAACATGAAATGTTTCAGGTAACGGCGGAGATAGCGTATCTTTTAACTTTGTAATAGCAGTCTTGCTGTTAAAAGTGTTATCAAAAGCAATACATAAGATTTTATTTTCAATACCATAAAATTCTAAAACTTTACCAATCGATTCAGCAATAAATTATCCAGTATGTTTACGATCTTCATCATACAAGAAAGCTAGAATATGGTTTTGAATAAAAAAATTACTATCTATCTAGTGACAAGTAATGGTTAAATAATCATTTTTATTAACAGCACGATCAAGATCAGAAGTTAGAGACATTCTACATTGAATATTTTTAACAATGTAGATAAATAAAAATAATATTGTGAATGAAGTCTAAAAATATCAGTCCAACAAGTACTTCTAGGAATACCATTATACATAGGATTATAAATTGCTTGAATATAATGAATGAAAGCATCAAAAGAAGGAAAACTGAAAGACAAACAACCAACAACTATCATTTTTGCTATTTCTTCCCGGTCCCTCAATTCATTATACTTCTAAATTATGTGACCGGTTGTTGGGTCCATGCTAGTTTGTGTGGTCCCACCAACAGCCTCACCTCCTTTTGTAATTTGTAACTCTCTTTCGTGATTATCCTCTATATGTCTCATTAACGTACCCGTACCCCCTTGCTTGCTTCCTCTTTTATGCTTATATATTCGTTGATAAATATTGCATTGCACCTCAATATCTAATATACATTCAAAAAATTGTCATGCAATAATAGTTGTTTTACGATCTCTTAGGGCAGGGGGAGGGAGATTAACCGACTCAAATCTAACATTAGCATTTCCTACTGTGGGTGTCTCACCAATATTTTCATCATCTTCATCTAAATTAACCACATCTACTTCATTTTCTTCTTCTATACCATAATTTTTTTGAGCTTCTAAATAATCCATGTCGTGAGCACCTACACCTATTTCTTCCTCAAAAGGTTGACTAAGCGGTACCGGAGGCGAAGACACACGGGTATATCTACTACTTGAAGTATAATTCATTTTTTACTACCACTATTACTTCTGGGACAAAAAATTTTAACACCTTTAGTGGCGAGGTTTCTTAAATTATCCATAATATAAATTAAACTACAAAAATTTTAAATATACAAATATAATAAAATTAAATATTCAACAATTAATACACAAATTAAAATTAAACATAAGAGATGGAACAATAATACCAAATTTTGGAAGTATCCGAAGGTTGCGACTTTAGAAACTTTCACTCATACTTTGTAATCGCAAAATTAAAAAATTAAAAGGAGCACTTTAGGAAATTAAATATATAGAATATTTGAGAATTGAGAATTGAGATTTGAGAGAATAAAAAATTGTGTGAAAAATAATTTGAAAGTGTAGGGTAATTATAGGATTTTGTTTGGGTTTAAAAAATATTTTAAATGAAAAAAAAATAATAAAAATGGGCTTAGTAACCGTTTGGACCTAAAAATGGCTATATAGTTGTTGGGCCAACGGCTACTTTTGGGCCCTAAAAAAAATTCGGGCCAATTACCTGACAGGCCCGGACCGGGTTAATCGGGCCCAAAACAAAAATAACCCAGCCCGGGACACGATACCCTACAGATAGGGGTGTACATAGATCGGGTTGGTTTGATTTTCTATTGAAAAAAATCAAACCAATTATGTCGGTTTATTAAAACTATAAATAAAATCAAACCAACATAAAATCAATTTTTTCGGTTTAGATTTTAGTCGGTTCTTTCTGTTTTTTTGATTTTTTCGTTTTTCTCAAATGTTTTTTATAATCTTTATTTTTTACAATTATACTGTGCTTGAAGTTTAGATCAAGTATGTTTTCACTCATGTGCTAATGAAAAATCACAATTATGAAAAATTGAGGAGCGAAAAACTCTCTTGAAACTAAAAAAATAAGATGAAGAGTGAAAAGTTTAGGTTTTAAGTTAATATTGGATTTTGGATCATTTTAATAGCAATTAATGGATAAATATTACAATTTAAAGGCCCAAATATGAATATATATATATATATATATATA
>NC_061121.1:229630870-229651663 GCF_002878395.1 Capsicum annuum | reverse complement strand
CGGGTGCGTTTGAGTTTTAACCCATTTAGCCTGTAAGGTCATGATTAAGCAGTTGGAACTTTGGAGGTGAATCTCCCATGTGGAGACTTGAGATTATTGAATTCAACTATTGTCTGTCATTCAATCATGAGCTCGTCACATAGGATTTGCCTAATGGGGTTTACATCTTTTGTGTGATTCGCAATTTGCGAGCTATTGAATAGTATTGAGCAAATTATCATAAGGTGATAACTACAGAGTACTCGTCTGAAGAACGAAAAAAAAAAGAAAACGAATAATTGATCAGAAATATTTCATAAACTCATTAAACCTACCCAATGTAAACAATTATTTTCACTTCTTTTTTTTCATATTGAAGACCAAATAAAGGAAATATAAAACAATAAAGTGGATATAGAACTTTAAAAACTAACCACATGGTTTTACCTGCTCAATGAAATAATTGAACCACCTTACACATTATTTAGGATCGTGATACATCATTTAGGATCGCGATACATCATGGCAAAAGAAAGATACATCATGGAACTGTCTAAGTAATGTGTATCGCGACCCTAAGTAATGTATCTGGCCAGTTTAAAATTCAAAATTTTATGTATTTTTGGAAAGAGTGAAAATAGGGTGCAATCAGTTACTAAATAATTGGGATTTATGAAAATTGCCATAGAATGTCCACGGAGCCCTCTTTTGGCTTTGTCTTTAAAATATAGTCACTATAGTTACGAACTTACGGTGGCTAAGAATGGCTATTTTTGTAACTTCTATCGCAAATATAGTTCATAAACTTGTCCAATAGGAGTTTATAGTTAATAAGTAATTAACATAGTTGTTAGTATTATTAATGACACTCACAAAAAATGACATGTTTCTAAATTTATAATAATTAAGTTTACACTTTTCTTGTCACACACAATGAGAAGCATTTATACCAATACAGATATTATGGTGCGTTTAAAATCATAAATTTTAAAAATTGTAGAGTAATGTAAATGTTATAACATGTTTAAGATTATAGCTGATACAACTAGCACATGAAAACTTAATCTACCCAAAGTTTAAACAGACTAATGTTCTGCTCATTTATTAACTTAGTACATCTTGACTCACTCGATTTAGCCAATCTAAAAGCCGAGTTGATTAAATCACGTGAAGTTTTATCAAAATATTATTTTGGTTAAATGTGTTATATATAGCCATAATAAAGAGAAAGAAGAAGTTTACTTAGTTTTATTTGGTAATTAAATAAATGATATAATAAATCAAATAGTACTAAAAAATATAGAAATTTGATAAGAATTGAGCAGGTTGGACAACGACACCATTGTTTAAGTGAACCATTTTGATCCAACACATTTCGATTTTTCGGTTTTTCGGATTGATTTCGGTTTTCAATTTTCATAATTTGGTTTTACGGTTCGGTTTTCGGTTTTCTTTAAAAAAATTCGGTTAAACCGAAAAAATCAAAATTATATAAATAATAATATAATATATATATATATATATATATATATTATTAATTTATTATATATAATATATATATTATTAATAGATATATTATATTAGTTAACCCTAAATCACAAATCCCATTACAAATTTACAATTCACATTTCACACACACCGACACACGCCGCTTTCATCTTATCCTTTACAACGACGATAGACGACCGTGCACCGACGATCTACTCCGTTTCTTTACAAAAATACGGAGACCGGCGATCTGCAAATAAATACCCGCGAGGCTGCGAATGGTGTTTCGTATTTGTTGAGCGGCGCCGGCGATTGTGTTTGAGCCGAACTGACCATGTTTTTTGTTTGTTGAGCGGCGATCGGCGACCGGCTACCACCGTGGACAAACCACTTTTTCATTTATTTGTTCCATCAATTAGTCAGCCTTCAAAATATGTCTAATCTGGTATTTTTTTTGAATTTATTTTTATTTTTTGAATTTATTTTTCAAATAGAAACAAAGTTTCATTAAGATCTAGTTGACAGTTGAAGTGGAACTGTTCTTTTTTCTTTTTTTTTTTTTTAGATATTGATGTATTCTTTTTTAAAAGTGTGATGAACTGTATAAATAATTGAGATGACCCTGTAGTTACAATTCATTTTGCATAATTTTTGGATTCTTTAAGATTTGCTTCTAATTTAAGATTGATTTGTTTGATTTGTTGGTAATAGTACTACTACTATAATATACAATACAATTTCCTAAATAGGGTCTGGGGAGAGTGATGTTTATACGGTTTTATCCCTTATCTTATGAAGATAGAAATGTCGTTTCCGATAGATCCACGCAGTTCAGGCTGGCGTGTAGCAGTCTTACTCCTATTTTGTGAAGATAAAAAGGTTGTTTTCGACAGTGACGAAGTCAAGATTTTCACTAAGTGGGTTCGCAAGTGAATATACGAACTAATCTAAGGGGGTTTGACATCTACTATATATATAAAAAATAACTTTAACCATGTATTATAGTATAATTTTTTGTCAAAAGGGGTTTGGATGAACCCCCTATCCCAATTCCAAGTGTAGCTCCGCCCCTGGTTTTCGATATACTCTCAATTCAAGGTTGTGTATATGAAGTCTTCCTTTTCGATAGACTCTTGATTCAAGATGGTGCGTATATAATCTTATCGTTATCTCGTAAGGATAGAAGAGGTTATTTCTGATAGACCTTTGGCTCAACTAGGACATAATATAATCAAATACAAGAAATCCAGTAACAGTGCAAGTCATGTTGAGCATTTGTTGGTAATAATGAGTTGTAATTATATTATTATAATTTAAAATAGTGTAATGTCAACAGCCAGCAATGCCATGTGAGGATATTCCTCGAACCTTATTTGAAGATGAATGAGGTTTTAAAATTGAAAAAGAGAGGCTAACTACTTTAATATTTCGAATCGAAATCATAATTCGAAAGAATCGAACCAAATTTATAAAAATCGAATATATATATATATATATATATGAGAATGCCAATGAAAGAATACATGGATGATGTGCTCAACTTTGATCCAAGTTAAACACATTTTATAGGGGATTATTGTTTAAGATTCTAAAATAAGATTCATGTATTAATTAGTTAAAATGAATTCTTCTAAAGCACATTATATAAGAATGATGTATTGTTTGCAATAAAACATGTTTTAAAAAAATAGTGTGTGTTTTCATTTGATTTTCATTATTGTAAATGTTTGTCTAGGACACAACTATATACTATAATACTATATAGATGGTAGTTTCTGCTTGTAGTCAAACTAGTTTAGGTGTACGCGCGGGGCGCGTGTACCTCACTTTATTGAGTTCAAACGTTACACTAAATAGGATATTTGTTTAAATAATAAAGATGAATACAATAATTAAATTCAACATCTTTTGGAGAATTAATTTAATTAAACCTAATCTTTACCAAAAAAGTTTCTCAAAGCCGATCGACATTCGTCTACCACCTGTAAACAGCAATAAAATAATACGATGATGGAGACATAAAAACAACATAATAAAATCTAACTTTTACACAAAAATTTCCTCAAAGTCATCCGATACTCATCTACCACCTGTAAACTATAACAAAATACTACGGAAATAGAGATATCAAAATAATACAACTAAACTTTACCTTTACACAAAAAAATTCTCAAAATAGAGATATTAAAAAATACGATTAAACCTAATAAAAAAAATTTCAAAGCCGACCGACATTCATCTACTGCCTGTGAATTCGTCTACGACACTACAACAAAATAATACAATAGTGATCACAAACTTTAATTTTAATGAAAAGAATTCTTGTTTGAGAGAAAATTTTGACACTAAAGAAGGATTCGAATGAAAACAAAGAATATCTAATGTCACACCCCCTTTTTAACTCCCCAAAAAGATTGTATTGGTTTTAAAGGTTTGAAAGGGTTGTTATTAGTAAAAGTGACAAAAAGTGAAGATTTATTTTAAAAAGGACTATTTACATTTTTTATTCGGAGTCGCCACTTGACATAATTCGGTGTGCCAAGTCACCTTTACAAGATCCTTTTCAAAATGATTTGACTTTTTCAACTGGTTTGCGAACAGAGATTCCAAATAAGAAATTCTGTTGACTGAGGGGAAGGTGTTAGGCAGCCCTCGATCCCGTGGTTCAACTACGGTCGCTTGGTGGAGCGTATCGGCTAATTTGATATTACGGATGTATAAGCCAACAAAATCACACAAAAAAAATCAATCAACAAACAAAACAAAACAATCCAAAATTTAATGTTCAATCCAATTATACAGTCCAAAATAAAAATACAGAAATGTAAACCTACACTAACCTAAACTAGGCTCTACCCGATGCCTCGGGCCTTGATCACGAACATCCTTCGCATACAAAATCCTTCGGGGCATTCCCCGATGAGTAAATACAAATGGCCTCGAGGCATTCCCCGGCTAAATGAATAACACTTTCAAATACAATAAACAAAACATTCAACAAGTATTCCAATTTTCAAACATTCTAACAAACCACCAATTCTAAGTTTGCCTACCCGGTGCCTACTGCTTGCCTACCCGCTCGACGACATATCACATTCAACATCAACAATGAATCAAAATACCCTAATAACCACTTTTATCAATTTTTTATTCCCGCCCCCAAATTCAACTCAAGGTTCCAACGTGATAATTCATAATAGCTACTTTCAACTATCCATAACCAATAACAATAAAATCAAACAATGAATCAAAATCACCAAAAAAAACACTCATGTCATATCATGCTTCACACAAATCAAACACATAAATAAAATAAAAGTGACAAGAGACGGAATTGGACCTCCGATCACACTTTCAAAATCAAGGTATTATTCTAATTAAAATCGGGGGAATACGCATCCGATGACCTCAACTCAAACCTCAACCACGAACCGAGCTCGATATAAACACGTAGACTTCAAAACCCGATAACAAAACGAACTGTTAGAATAGCGAACCCAAAACAGATTTCGGCGAGTTTCAGTAGTTTTAGGATGGATTCGCTTGAAAATCAAAAGAAATAAAGAGCTTTCCGGTATATCGATACTGGGTTGGATCTGTTCAACTTGCCGTAGTTAATTCCGGCCAATAATTTCCCCGAAAACCTGAAATCCTACCGGAAAAGCTTAAAGCTCGATCGGAATCCAGTGTTCGTCTCACCTGATCCTTCTCCCTATCCCAATCGGTGTGTGTGTACGTGTTAATCTGTTTATATGTGTGTTAGTATCTTCAGTGAATTGAGAGTGAAGCCTATCTAAGAAAATGAATAATGGGAGCTCTTGTGTGTGACCATTTTTTGTGTTTTGTTAGTGGAGTCTCGCAGGTGAGTCACGATGGAGATGATTGTGTGCCTCTTTTTTCTGTCTTTGTTACCTCATCTATGAGGGTATGTATATCCCTTTTCTTTTGTTTTTACTATGGCCCTGCTTGTCTATCAAAGATGGAAGAATTTTTTGTGACTTATTCTGTTAAATGATAATTAAAATGTAAAGGGAGGGGTGTGACTTATTCTGTTAAATGATAATTAAAATGTAAAGGGAAGGGGGCACGTGGGGTAGGTGGTGAGGTAGGGTATGTGAGGTGTTAAAATTTAATAGGGAGTGTTTGTTAGAATAATATAAAATTAGTTAGGGGTTGTTATTTTTATATTTTTGTGGGATATAATCACATGGGTGAGGGCATACAGTAAGACGGAGGTAAAATGGTAAAAATATTTTTGGGGAGGAACAAAATTACGTGTCTACATCATACCCCTCTTTGCATGTAAACACAAAGTGTTTTCATATAAAAAAGTAGACAACGAGACAGAATTTTGACCCGACCATTATTAAAAAGGAATGAAATAGAAAGAAGAAGAGAGACCAAATCTTGATTTAGGACATCCTACCTACCCAAGTTATGAGGGAATCAAGTCAAGGGTATCTCAAAGGATTGGAAAGAGAAGGACTATATCGAGTTGGAGAGTCGAGTGAGGTTCCATCGAGGTTTCTGTCCGCAGCTCTGTCATTACATCAAAACAAAAATTACAAGTTAAAACATAAATAAAATTACAAAATCCTATCTATGCAGCCTTTTTTGGACTCTTGGCTTGAGTTTCATCACCCTATTCTTCAGGCGGGCTCCTGACTTGCAATTTCTTCAACTTGTAGCTTGACTTTTAATTTTCTCACCCTGTTTTTCAGGTGAGCTCCTGACTTGCAATTTTTCAATTTTTTGACTTTCAATTTCTTCACCTTGTTTCTTGACTTTTAACTTCTTCACCTTGTTGCTTGACTTTTCATTTATTCGCCTTGTTCTTTAGGTGTGATTCTGAAATCACATCAAAAGTAAAAAGAAAATTATCCCACACAAAGAAATGCATCTTTTATGAGTTAATTGGAATGATTCGACTAAAAGGTATGTCTTATAGGAATCAAAGGGAATGACTCGACTAAAAGGCATGTCTTATAGGAATCAAGGGAAATGACTCGACTAAAAGGTACGTCTTATAGGAATCAGGAAAAATAACTCGACTAAAAGGTATGTCTTATAGGAATCAAGGGGAATTACTCGACTAAAAGGTACATCTTCTAGGGGTCAAGTGGAATGACTCGACTAAAAGGTACATTTATAGGAATCAAAGGAACGACTCGACTAAAAGGTACGTCTTCTAGGGGTCAAGGGGAATGACTCGACTAAAAGGTACGTCTTATAGGAATCAAGGAAATAACTCGACTAAAAGGTACGTCTTCTAGGGGTTACGGGGAATGACTCAACTAAAAGGTACGTCTTATAGGAATCAAAGGAAATGACTCAACTAAAAGGTACGTTTTCTAGGGGTCAAGGGGAATGACTCGACTAAAAGGTACGTCTTATAGAAATCAAGGGGAATGACTCGACTAAAAGGTACGTCTTATAGGAATCAAGAAAAATGACTCGACTAAAAGGTACGTCTTATAGGAATCAAGGGGGATAACTCAACTAAAAGGTACGTCTTATAGGAATCAAGGGAGATGAATCGACTAAAAGGTACATCTTATAGGAATCAAAGGGGATGACTCGACTAAAAGGTACATCTTATATGAATCAGGGGGATGAATCGACTAAAAGGTACGTCAATCAAGGGGGATGAATCGACTAAAAGGTACATCTTATAGGAATCAAAGGGGATGACTCGACTAAAAGGTACGTCTTATAGGAATCAAGGGGAATGACTCAACTAAAAGGAACATCTTATAGGAATAAAAGGAGATGACTCGACTAAAAGGTATGTCTTATAGGAATCAAAGAGGATGACTCGACTAAAAGGTACGTCTTATAGAATCAAGGGGAATGACTCGACTAAAAGGTACGTCTTCTAGGAATCAAAGGTAATGACTCGATTAAAAGGTACGTATTATAGAAATCAAAAGAGATGACCCGACTAAAAGGTACGTCTTATAGGAATCAAAGGGAATGACTTGACTAAAAGTTACATATTATAGGAATCAAGGGAAATGACTCGACTAAAAGGTACGTCTTCTAGGGGTCAAAGGGAATGACTCGATTAAAAGGTATGTCTTATAGGGGTCAAGGGGAATGACTCGACTAAAAGGTATATCATATCATATAGGAATCAAGGGGAATGAATCGACTAAAAGGTACGTCTTCTAGGGGTCAAGGTTCAATTTAAAAAGTGTATCACCTAGCAAATAAAAACTTGAAATCCCTAGACAAGTGTGTCTCCAAGGGATATAGGATGATAAATTTTTACCATGATTTTATTACCAAACCTGTGCAGCAATATTACTTCCTGCATTTGTAAAAGTAAGGCATTGTAGCCCTTGATGTTTATGCTTTGAAGTCCCTGCTTTGAAGGTAATATGTTTTCTATTTCATCAAAGAAAACTTGTGAGTTTAAAACATGGTGGCTGATTTGTGGCTTTAGCTTTCGCGACGATCGCTCTTGCCCTCGTCACTTTAATCTTGCTTCCAACCATTACATATATCATTAACTTGATGCATCATTGACCCAAACTCAGATTATTAAGAGTGACTTTGAAACAAATGCAGTATCTCTACTTTGCCATGCTTCTCAGATAAACCCTTTAAACCTTGGTATTCTCATGAGTTCCCAAGTTTGTCTGTTGACAAAACTTCTGCATGCCCTTTTTTTGACTTACAATCATGTCTCTTTCATATGCTAGCTTTGTCTTGCTTTGTGCAATTAAAGAAGCTGGTAGCCAGTTTTGAAATCTTTTCTCACTTGTTTCCACATGGACTTGACTCAAAGACTACAGAAAAAATGACAATGATTTTATTTGGATAACTGACTCAATAAAATAAAATAAAATAAAAAATAAATAAAAGAAAGAAAAGACAATGAATGTCCCCATTTGAAACAAAGAAATGAAAATTTTATCTAGAAATGACGATCAACTCTAATGATTATGCCATGCATTTTGGATTAAGCTGCCTGATCTTTCCATTCAAACTTTCTAGCAATTGTTGTTGCGTTAACTGGGCTTGAAACTGAGTTTTCTCCTTAGGTCAATTGCCTTTAAGACCTCATTCGGCTAGTGACACCTTGAAGGGTTTTCGCCAACAAGTCTCTCTCATTTTTTTCAGCTCACCATTGCCTTACGGTGTTCGTAAGGGTTTTTTACCAATGAGACTCTCTTATTTTCATTTCTCTCAACTCGTAGTTGTCTTACAGTGCCCATGGGGGTTTTCACTGATAAGAATCTCTCATTTTTATCTCTCTCAACTTACCATAGTCCTATGGTTCCCGTGAGGATTTTCACTAATAAGACTCTCAATTCTATTTCTCTCTTAATTTCTTATGTGGAGGAAGACAAGTAGTTCCCAAATGCATCATCATATCCTTTGCATGCTTAGCCTTAACATCCTTAAAGATTGATCTGAAGGTCTTTCTTTAGTTTTAACTTGGCTTTTGAATAGGGTTAGAAAGAAAAGATGGCATGAGGCCCAAACAACACTTGAAGTGGGATAGGACTTACAACTTTTAGAATCGACTCAAATAATGAGCATTAACTCATGCCCCAATTTCTTCTGACTGGGTGACTCTAAATTGTTTATTTGGTTGGACCAAGCCCCGGGTAGGGCAGCCTACGTATCTCACCCCCGAAAGAGGAGAATTAGGTCATGCATAGTTCTGGCGGCTTGTTCTTTTGCTTGATTCTGATTTTTTCTTTTTTTTCTTTTGTTGACTCTTTTTTTCTTTTTGGGACCTTCTGAATTTATTTTTTTCTTGACGCTCTTTTTTTTCCTTCTTTTGGACACATTTTTTCTCTCATTTCTTTTTGAAACTTTCTGACTTTATTATTTTGCTCGACGCTTCTCTTTTGAGCTTTGCTGACTCTATCTTGATTTCAAAAGAAGGGTATGAAAGAAAATATGACTAAAGCTCAAATGGGGTAAACAAAGGATGACACGATGTTTGGATAGTAGAATGAAATGTCTTTGTCATATCAATCCTTGAAAATGCAAGTACATATCATGCAATATGAAAGTAAGAGATGAAGATCATTTGTGATATTTTTTACAACACTAATTTTAATTGAGACTGTGTGTCGCTACTTCTTCTACCAACTCCATCTTTGTTGTATATTCCTCATGCTTTCGTGGAGCTAATTTTTCTATTCCTTTTGATGTAGGATCACACATCCACTATTTGACCTAATTGAGACATGTCTTTTAAATGCTAACCAAGTTATTCTCACAATTCTCAAAATAATTTCCTTAATTTTCAAAGAAGGCTTTAACTTGATCACCAAATGCCCCAACACTCTATCTATTTTATCAGACGCTCTCTTTTTCTAACTTTAACCTTCTGATTCAATGCTCATGCTTAAACTGGATTTTAAGATCTGACTGAAACTTTTCCTAGCATGTCATATCACTAGAGTCAACATAAAATGTACTATGTAAATAAAATAAACAAACAACATATATTTAAAATACAAAGGAAAATGGGACACTTCATTTAGTTGAAACAAAAGATAGAAGGGTTTGAACATAAACGACAAAAGGACAAAACAAGATAGATCCCGAACTACAACCCTGAAATAATTCGGATAACAAAAAAATAAAACAAAACAAACTACCAGACCTCTTCCTAGTAGAGAGAGGGGTGACTTCTCAATTGCTCAACCTGACATCTTAGCCATTGGTTTGCATATCAGCATGACTAGAGTTTTCCTCACTGTCAATGTTCTGCACCATAATTGATCCATCTTGAACTATCTTTTCAATTTCTCTTTTCAAATCTCAACAATCTTCAATACTATGACCCTGAGCATCAGAATGATACGCACATCGTACATTAGGATCAAAATTTCTTGAATGCCGATTAAGAGTGCACCTAAGGAGAGGAGTGATAATGCCCTATTGTACTAATCCCTAAAATAAATTGGCATACGACTCTCCAATTGGTGTGAAGCTATCTTTTGACTTTTGCCTCATTTCATCGTTTGACTGGGATCGAAAATCAGGCTTAGAAGGGTTTTGATATGTTTGTGACATTAGAGAATGACTCTGAGGAGTTGGTGTGTTCCACTGTGGGTAATATGGGGGTTGAATATGAGGTTGTGCGTTATATACTGGATATGGAGGTGGTGGAGCAGAGTATAATGGATTTTGAGAGTGATTATGTGGAGCTTGGGTATGAACATGGGTTTGAACCTGAGAGTGATGACAACGGGGTCTTCTTGACCGTGCCCGCTGTCCAACTACAATAGAAGATGCAACTTCCTCATTATTTTTCTCCCCAATACTTCCTGAACCCTTTTGAATTGCTTGAGTTGTCGCTTTCAATGTTGCAAAACTCATTATGTGACCCGTCTTAATTCCCTCTTCTATCATCTCTCCCATTTTAAGGACCTCAATAAATGACTTTCCCAATGCAGGTAACAAGTGTTGATAATATGTTTCATCCTGCGTTTGAATAAACACCTCCACTATTTTGCTTTCTTTCATTGTCGGTTTCACTCTAGCAGCTTGTTCTCGCCATCTAATCGCATACTCCCTGAAGGTCTCAGTATTTTTATTCTTCATACTAGTTAGGGATTTTTCGTCAGGGATCAACTCCACATTGTATTGAAATTATTGAACAAATTCATTAGCTAGGTCATCCCAACTAATCCACTTGTCGATGTCTTGGTCAACATACCATTTCGAAGCTAGGCATGAAAGACTCTCCCCGAAATAAGCCATGAGCAGTTCTTCTTTCCCTCCAGCGCCCCTTAATTAGTTATAATAGCGCCTCAAATTTGCCACTGGGTCCTCATGTCTGTCATATTTCTCAAACTTTGGCATTTTAAAATCGGGAGGAAGGTTGACACCTGGAAACATGCATAAGTCCTTATATGAGACACTTTTGTAACCCCCAAGTCCTTGCGAGTTCTTCATAGCCAGTTTCAAACTTCTCAATTTTCTGGTCATTTTCTCTTATTCTTCTATCATAACAGGCTTCTCAGTGTTAGGAGGAAATTTAGGCGGGTGAGTGTCACCGTAAAAACCAGTCAACTTAAATGTTGGCTCGGAAGTATAACGTTGATCACCGGTAGTATTCAATGCAGGCTCTCTTGTAGAGTAAGAAGGAACAACTTGTGGACGAACATCAAAAGTAGGAGCTTCAGGTGGGGGTGGCGCCACAAAAGTATGAACAATAGGTGGAGCCGAGTATGTGGTATTCTTGGATCTGGGAGTGAGGAAATGAACATTGAAAGTGGTTGGATATTGTTGCCCCGGAGTTGATCCTGATGCATGTTATGGCATATCAATAAAAATGAGAAATTGGGCATGTGACGCGGGAGGCAAGATAGAAAGATATTCCAGATTATCAGTGGGAACTGGAGGAGGCGGCAACCCATTAGCCCAAGCTCGATGCATTTCTATCATTTGCTGCCTTAATTTCTAAATCTCTTCATTAGCTCCTAAATTCTCATTTCTCAAAATCCCTGTCTGATTAGTGACAACATACTCGGTATCCTTGTTGGCCATAACCTTCTCTGTGACTTGGTGCAATATGGAGGACCAGCCAAAATGCCACAAACCAACCACCTCAAACTAATTGAACAAGAGATAGCAAATGCGTTAGAGTTCAACATTTTCTCAAAATTTCTCTTTTTTCTTTTTTTTTTTTGAAAAGATCACTTAACCCAAGAAGGGTGACTACGCATCTCACTTTCGAAAGAGGAGAATCAGGTGTGCGTAGTTTGTGAAGTCTTGCCAAAATGGCCAATTAAACTCTTTTTCTTTTTCTTTTTCTTGAAATTTTAAGAAGAAAAGAAAAATGACAAATTGTCAAAAGAATAGACGAAATTTTTTTTTTTTTTAATTTTTCAGCTTTAATAACCTATAAAAAATGAAACCTATGATTACCAAAGAAACTCTTTTTGGGTTTTCAATTTTGCACTTCATACGAAAATGAAACTTGAACCTATTAAAGGAAAATCTTTTGTAGTTTTCTTTTATTGATGCATAGGCGTCTACTCTAAATGAAGAGTGAAGAAAAATATTTTTGAATTTTGAAATAAGATCCCCGAACCAACAATAGGCTACCTACGTATCTCAACTCCCGAGACAGGAGAATCAGGGGTGCGTAGTTCTGCTAGATTGGACAATTAATGATTAACTGACAGACTGACCCTAACTTAAGAGACACAACCAAAGACAGACGAATAAAATCTTTTTAGATTTTTAATTAGACACTTTAAATAAAACTGACACCAACAATTATGAAGGAAAAATCTTTTTGGCATTTACGATATATGAAATGTACAAAACTTCTACCATTTTTTTTCATTTGCTTTCATAAAAACTCCTAAAAATCCTTTTTTTTTTAAATTTCGAATTATGAATGTTTGCTAAAGAAACAAAGAAATATCTTTTTGATGTTTTTGTTTTGGGACAAATGAGTGCGAAAGATAAAGATAACAAAAAATCTTTTTGAATTTTGAAAAACAAAGGCCATAAAAAACTCTAAAACTATGAAACTCTCTTTTTTGACTTATTTTTATTTTTTTTTTCTTCAACACTTAATATTCTACACACTTTACTTCTATCACGTGCTTTCCCAAAATCAGTTCGACAAATGACCACATTACTCTCAGAGATGCAACATTTAGCACGTAGAGATGTCTTAGAGGTGAGTCTCCTACAAAGGGCCATGTGGGTCATGCTAGGTCTTAATATGATGCAAATAAGTAGGTCCTAAAGGATGACCTACGCTGGGCGTTCACTAACAAGGTTGTTCGGGGGTGCGTATGGTCGATAGTGGCTGCAAGAGCTTTCCACTCACTCCATAACACCGACGGCTCCCCCTCCTAAGATAAGGGTGACTCAACTAGAGGTTGTGTACAACACGTATACTACAGACTTGTTGCAGAAAGAATGACTCGGGTTATGCACATGATGCCAGATATAAAGTGGTAACACATAAGGTAAAACTGTAAACAAAGAACACGTAGGAACTCAACAATGATAAAACAATAATACAAAATAACACAAACAATGTCTATACACCCATAATGCCAAACAAAGCCGATACAACTTCAAAAATAAGCTTGAATTCTGAAAAATATCCTCAGCAGAGTCGCCAGAGCTGTCATACCCTTTTTTTAACTCCCAAAAAGGATTGTATTGGTTTTAAAGGTTTGAAAGGGTTGTTATTAGTAAAGTGGCAAAAAGTAAAGATTTGTTTCAAAAGGGGCTATTTACATTTTTTATTCAGAGCTGCCACTTGACATAATCCGGTATGCCAAGTCACCTTTACAAGATCCTTTTCAAAATGATTTGACTTTTTCAACTGGTTTGCAAACAGAGATTCCATCTAAGGAATTCTGTTGACCGAGGGGAAGGTGTTAGGCACTCCTCTATCCCGTGGTTCAACCACGGTCGCTTGGTGGAGAGTATTGGCTAATTTAACATTACGAATGTATAAACCACTCAAAATCACACACACAAAAAAATCAATCAACAAACAAAATAAAACAATCCAAAATTTAATGTTCAATCCAATTATACAGTCCAAAATAAAAAAAAATACGGAAATGTAAACCTACATTAACCTAAACTAGGCTCTACCCGATGCCTCGGGCCTTGATCACGAACATCCTTCGCACACAAAATCCTTCGGGTTATTTCCCAATGAGTAAATACAAATGGCCTCGGGGCATTCCCCGGCTAAATGAATACACTTTCAAATATGGCAAACAAAACATTCAACAAGTATTCCAATTTTCAAACATTCCAACAAACCACCAATTCTAAATTTGCCTACCCGGGGCCTACTGCTTGCCTACCCGCTCGACGACATATAATGTTCAACATCAACAATGAATCAAAATACCCTAATATCCACTTTTATCAATTTTTGATTTCCGCCCCCAAATTCAACTCAAGGTTCCAACGTGATAATTCATAATTGCTACTTTCAACGATCCATAACCAATAACAATAAAATCAAACAATGAATCAAAATCACCAAAAAAACACGTATGTCATATCATGCTTCACACAAATCAAACACGTAAATAAAATAAAAGTGAGAAGAGACAGAATTGGACCTTCGATCACACTTTCAAAATCAAGGTATTATTCTAATTAAAATCGGAGGAATACGCATCCGATGACCTCGACTCAAACCTCAACCATGAACCGAGCTCGATATAAACACATAGACTTCAAAACCCGATATCAAAATGAACTATGAGAATAGCGAACCCAAAATAAATTCCTGCGAGTTTCAGTAGTTTCGGGACGAAGTCGCTTGAAAATCCAAAGAAACAAAGATCTTTCTGGGATATCGATACTGGGTTGGATATGTTCAACGTACCGGAGTTAATTTCGGCCAATAATTTGCCAGAAACCTAAAACCCTATCGAAAAAACTTGAAACTCGACCGGAATCCAATGTTCGTCTCACCAGATCCTTCTCCCTATACCAATCGGTGTGTGTGTATGCGCATTAATTTGTGTATGTGTGTGTTAGTATCTTCAGTGAATTGAGAGTGAAGCCTATCTAAGAAAATGAAAAACGGGAGCTCTTGTGTGTGACCATTTTTTATGTTTTGTTAGTGGAGTCTCACAGGTGAGTCATGATAGAGATGATTGTGTGCCTCTCTTTTTTTCGTCTTTGTTACCTCATCCATAAAGGTATGTATATCCATTTTCTTTTGTTTTTAATGTGGGCCCTACGTGTCTATCAAAAATGGAAGAATTTTTTTTGCCTTATTCTGTTAAATGGTAATTAAAATGTAAAGGGAAGGGGGGCACGTGGGGTAGGTGGTGAGGTGGGGTATTTGAGGTGTTAAAATTTAATAGGGAGGGGTTGTTAGAATAAGATAAAATTTGCTAGGGGTTGTTATTTTGTATTTTTGTGGGATATAATCACATGGGTGAGGGCACGCAGTAAGACGGAGGTAAAATGATAAAAATATTTTTGGGGAGGGACAAAATTACGTGTCTACAATATATATATATATATATATATATGTATATATGTATATATACACACACACACATGTTGAATTACATTATGTTGACAAAAATAGTGAAGAGGTTGAGGTATTAGAAAATTAAGCATCCACCAATCTAGATATGCAACCGAATCAAGTTAGATGAACATCAATCATATTTTTGCAATAAGTAAACTATTTTCTTCTCCAGTTTAATGTGTATCTCAAGATTCATAGAAGTATTTCCTTAATAGAGTCCTATTATAGGAGTATTTTTCTAATTGATCTGTACAAAGAAAAATATTAATTGATTCTCCTTTCATATATTTTAGGAGTCTAGTTAATATAATAAAAATAATTAATTAATAAATTACAGAAATATAGATAGATTTATATATATATATATATATATATATATATATATATATAATTTTAAAAGTGTGAAGGGCCTTAGAAATATCATTTGAACTTTTTGCCCTTCTTTAAAAGTTTTTGCTTTAGACAAAATCGTCTTTTCACTATTTTTCCTAATATTTAAGAGTTGAAAACTAATTAAATATATTTATGATAAAGCATTTCCTTATTAGAAGTAATCACAATTAATAGTCAACTATTGTCATGAATTCTTATATTATCCCAAATGAAATAGTCAAAAAAATTCAAATTGTATCTGTTTAATTTTTATGGCCAAAAAACGCAACTACTTTCTACCTACTTACACAAGGTAATTTTTTTTACTCCTCTTCATTTTTTATTCCTTGGTTAATTTGTCAATATTTATATTACTAAAATAAATATTGTTGGTTACAAATTATTTTAGTCTAATTATTTGCACTATATCCTACTCCGCCTCTAATTTCTTGCAAAAAGATACCTTCTGGGGAATAAGTTTATTGTAGAAAAGTACTTTTAATAGTTCCTACATAATTAATAATAGCAATTTAAATATTTAAAAACTTTGTTGGACATCTAATTAGTTTAATTATGTTCATTGATTTTTAAAATTGAATCCATAAAGGATATCTCTTATTTGCTTAATGTTCATAATAAAGATATATACTTCACATGAATTTGTTCCTACCGTATAATTATATTCATGTAGGTATGATATTTTTAATTTTCATAATTTCTTTTCATTATGTTATGTTGTGGGAGGAAAAAATATAGTTTGTTCAATGTTTATGATGGTAGTTATTCTCCCTTGCTTCTTTTTACAGTAATAATTTTACATATGTCGTGTTGTAATTTATCTTACTCTTATTGTGAAATATGAGAAGCTTTAGTTGATTGAGAATGTAGTTCCAGAATCAAGAAATTTGCAAATTATACAAATTGATTTGAAAGAACCCGCAAAAGCTAACAATTGTTCTAGTAGTATATAATCATATTATTTTGCTAATAATTGTTGTTGTTGTTGTTGTCGAAAATAAGACGAAAATAATTAATGGGAAATGTTAAATAAGACGAAAATAAACCCCAAATATTAATTAATTCGTAAAATTTTCATATTTTGTCAAGAGAGAGTGAATGAAGGGGGGAGAGGGGAGAGGGGTGCAATGGGAAAATTATATAGGAGATTAAAGAAGGAGGAAGTTCTTACGGATCCTGAGTCAAATCTTGATGCAATATTGCTTGAGAGATTGAGGGGCGAGTTTGAAAGAATTCGAAAGTAGGTGGATATTAAGAAAGCAGGAGTCATCCAAGATGTTGATCAAATCCACTTACTTTGGAAGAATAAGAATTTACAATGCTTAAATTTGATGCCTTTATGTTGTAATATGAACAAAGCTCGAAAAATTATTGAGGTTGTCCATAAACATTGTCTTATCTATAATTGAAAAAGAATGTATAAATATATTTTTGTTATGTGATGTTATTATATTTTGTTTCTTGATACTACTATAGCAGATTTGTATGTTTGAGATATATAATGATATTTAGTTGCGGTATTGTTCTGTATCAAGTAAATATTTATTGTCTCGAGAAATAAATTTTTTATTAAATAATTTGAAATAAACGTGTTTTTTTATTAGTTTAGAATTCTAAATAAAATAAATTTAATTAGAAGATTAGTGTTAGAAGAAGAAAAAATTAAGAAGTACCAAATTTTAAAAAGTTTTAAGTACGTTATAAGAATATAATCAATGATTTTATAAATATTTGATTTTAAAAGAAATCAAAGATTTTAAATATAGAAACAAAAAGGAAAAATAAATTTACCACAAATATGGTTCAACTTGATGCGTCTCTCTTAGCCTCTGGGAGTAAGGAAATAAGGTACTGCATGATAAACGCAAAAGTGATGATGTAAAATATATATGTATTTACACTAAAAATATATTGATGTTTACATTATTATATTAAACTGTGAAGAATCTTTAAAAAGTGATTTATACTTTTACTCTTGACTAAAAATTTTCACGATAAAATTATTTAAATTTAAAATAATCAAACGTTACACATACGGGACACGTGCGGCTAAACTAGTATATATATAGAGAGAGAGAGAGAGGGTGGGGGGGGGGGGGGGGGAGAGAGATTATAGATATAGAGTAGCGTTAATTCAGGAGTCCTAAATTTAATAAAATAATAATTATATTATAAATACTTTTAATGTAGGACAAAATTCAATTTTTTTTCTAAAAGTTTTCAAACTTCTAATATACTTTATCTTTAAAAAAAAAGAATAACCATATATGAAAAAGATTTTTTTCATACAAGGAAATTGTTTTAAAACAAAGAATAACCATATATGAAAAAGAGTTTTTCATAAAAGGAAATTATTTTCTACCAATAAAAATAAGTTCAATTATAATTAAATGATCAAAGCATCCGAATGTAACATATTTGATTTATACCATCTTTTTTTCACCACAAATATTAGAATGTAACATATTTAATTTTTATTAGCATACAATTTAACTAATTTTAAAATATATTAAATAAAATAGTAAAAAGACGATTTTGTCTTAAGTAAAATCTTTTAATGAAAGACAAAAAGTTCAAATCACTTTTCTAAGGGACTTCATGCTTTTAATATATTATATATTAAAACTTATACTTATATATTATGCCTTAAATGTACTTAAGGTGAAAAATTATTTTAGTTATTTTCTACCTTTCTTTCACATTAAAGATCAAATAAAAGAAATATTGAAAAGGAAAAAAGTTCCAATATACCAACGAACTATTAGAAATGATTCATTTATTTCGTTATAAATTTGTCTCATTTTGTGCTATCACTGTTACAAAAATGTTCATTCGTGTCATTATTTTATAACAACGATTTTGTAAATTCACTTTTGCACGTGACATCTTATTAGAGGTCCACTTCACCAAACCAAAAATCAATCAATACTACTTAAATCAAAATAAAAAATCAAATCCATTAACATGGGTTACTAAATAATGAAACTTTAATTGGTCCAATTTTTAAAATTTTAATATAAAGTAATATTAGTTAATTTAGATTTGGTGACATGGATTTCTAATATTTCTGTATTTCTTTCACATGACGACTAAGAACAGGCGAATCCAAAATTTTACTTCAAATTCGGACCTCAACATCTTGCTGCTCATGACGTTTTCACGATCAGTATTGGAAATGAACGGAGAAGTGGTGGAATGCGCGGAACCACGTATTGTTTTACTCCAGTGAGGCACGAAGCCGCTAATATCAAGTCGGCTCCTATGCCGCTAGCTATGCCCTGCTTGGTCCCCCTCCCCCGACACGCTGGAGGTTTCATAGCACGTCACATGCACCGGGCTAGGGGACGGTTGAGCAACTCAAGCTAGCCGTCTTACTTTATTCCAACATAGGGACAGAAAATAGAAGATTGCGAAGGTGACCTCGTTATCCTTACCTCCGATCGAATGAATGGGGGACCGACTGACCCGGGTTTTCATGAGCGTTGACGAGTTCTGGAGTGCCTGTCAAGGGCGCTAGCGCATACCCCAGGGTGATCATCACCACCTGCACCTCACATCTTGGCAGGTCATGTAGCAAAAATGATTTTGCAAAACTACTGTTACAAAAATGGGTGTTCATGGATCGGTTTGGGTCAGCTATTGGTCAAAACCATAACCAAACCAACTTAGTCGGGTTTTTAAATTTCTAAAACCAAACCAAACCAAATAAAAAAAATAACCGCCGGTTTAGTTCGGTTTGGTTTGGTTTTTTCGGTTTATAACTTTAGCTAATGATAAAAGTTTAAAATTTAAAAAAAAAAAAATTCAATCTAACATATGAGATATCAACCGAGTGTTGTATCTCAACCTTAAAACTAAGATGTCAACTGAGTGTTATACTTCGGCAAAACCATGAACAACACTATATGAACACTTCTAAAAAATATTTTAAAACTACATTTAATAAAATGATATGATAAACCCTCCATAAATTTTAGTATACAACAACATATTATTTTCACAATTAGTATCATTTGTCGTTCAAAGTATCAAATTGATTTAGAATCTCATAAGGTACTGTCAACTGGATGAAGACATATGACTAAATGTGTTACGACAAAGTTAAATCATAATTAAAATATAAAATATAATAAATATTTATATTGAATTTATGAATAATATATATATATATATATATATATATATATATATATATATATATATAATATCGGTTTGGTTTGATTATTTTATCGGTTAGTTTAGAGTAAAATCAAACCAAACCAAATTAGTATCGTTTTTTTAAAATTCAAACCAAACCAAACCTAACTAAATATCGATTTTTTTAATCGATTTGGTTTGGATTGCGGTTCGGTTTGGTTAAATACCAAACCATGAACACCCCTTAACAAAATAATGACACGAATAAACTTTTCTATAACGGTAACGACATAAATGAGTCAAACTCTTAAAAGGCGATAACATAGATGAATCAAACTTATAACCAATAATATAAATGAATTATTCTAATAAGTCGATGACATATTTAAGTTTTTTCCCATTGAAAATTAAAGGGGTTAGACAGAACTTTTAAAACTGTCCACGTGGTTTTACCTACTCAAAGAAATAATTGGACTTTCTAAC
This sequence comes from Capsicum annuum, assembly GCF_002878395.1. Lineage (NCBI taxonomy): Eukaryota > Viridiplantae > Streptophyta > Magnoliopsida > Solanales > Solanaceae > Capsicum > Capsicum annuum. The sequence continues at coordinate 229,631,169 of NC_061121.1, read as the reverse complement.
TTAAAAATAATGAGAAAAGTCATTCCCCTGAACTTGTCCACCCAACTCACTTTAACACTTAAACTTAACTTTCGTTTATTTACCCCTCTTAACATCTTTAAAGTGCATTAGTTTCACCCCTTAATATATATTATCACTCTCATAACGGAGAGTGTTACACTCTCCACACCTCAACACCACGTCATTGCCACGTAAAAATTGATAATTTTTTTTTAAAAATAATTTCACACATATATTATTTTTATGTTTTTCATTTTAGTGTATATATATATATATATATATATATATATATATATATA